>NC_053025.1:333343910-333643910 GCF_003073215.2 Triticum urartu | reverse complement strand
TTTATTTTAAACCCCCGGGCCAGTGCTCCTCTGAGTGTTGGTCCAACCTGTCAGCCGCCGGTGGCCACCAGTGGCAACTCTGGGCTGGCCTACCGGAAGTTTGGACAATCCGGTGTGCCCTGAGAACGAGATATGTGCAGCTCCTATCGGGATTTGTTGGCACATTTGGGCGGCTTTGCTGGTCTTGTTTTACCATTGTCGAAATGTTTTGTAACTGAATTCCGAGTTTGATCGGGTCTTCTTGGGAGAAGGAATATCCTTCGTTGACCGTGAGAGCTTGTGATGGGCTAAGTTGGGACACCCCTGTAGGGTTTTGAACTTTCGAAAGCCGTGCCCATGGTTATGGGATGATGGGAATTTGTTAATATCCGATTGTAGAGAACTTGACACTTAACTTAATTAAAATGCATCAACCGCTTGTGTAGTCGTGATGGTCTCTTTCCGGCGAAGTCCGGGAAGTGAACACGGTTTTGGCGTTATGTTTGAACGTAAGTAGTTTCAGGATCACTTCTTGATCACTTCTAGTTTCATGACCATTGCTTTGCTTCTCTTCTCTCTCTTATTTGGGTATGTTAGCCACAATATATGCTAGTGCTTGCTGCAGCTCCACCTCACTACCCTTTCCCACCTTTAATCTTAAATAGTCTTGATCGCGAGGGTGTGAGATTGCTGAGTCCCCGTGACTCACAGATACTTCCAAAACAAATGCAGGTGCCGATGATACCAGTGCAGGTGACGCAACTGAGCTCAAGTGGGAGCCTGATGAAGATCTTGATCGTAGTCTTGTTTCGTTTCCAGTTGATCAGTAGTGGAGCCCAGTCGGGGCGATCGGGGATCTAGCATTAGGGGTTGTCTTTCTTTATTTGGTTCCGTAGTCGGACCTTGATTGTATTCTGGATGATGTAATGCTATATTTATGTAACACCCCGGATGTAATTTACCTTATCTACATTCCAACTCTTTCCGTTTCCGGCACTAAGTTATTTTATTTCCTCGTTGTTGCGTTTTTGTCTCCGTGTGTTTTGTCTTTGTCATGCATCTCATATCATGTCATCATGTGCATTGCATTTGCATACGTGTTCGTCTCATGCATCCGAGCATTTTCCTCTTTTGTCAAGCATCATGAGTGGATCCCTGCCATGTATTTTGTTGTGATGTTTGGGTGTAGTACCATATTTATCTTGATGCATTTAGTTGGTCACTTGCTGATTATCGCAGACCGGTGCCATATTTGTTTTGCTTGCCATTTCCAAACCGTGCATCCGATTCGGCTGATCTTTATATCGATTTCGACCGAAATCATCTCACCTTTCCAGTGGCACTCTTGGATTTCCAAGTTGAGGCCAGGTTCAATCATTCTTTTCAAAATCATGCATATGCATCCCATATCGCATCCCGCATATCATACCATGTTTGCATCATGTTGCTTGAGCATTGCACGTGGTTGATTGTGTTCCTTTTGCTTGTTGTTCTTGTTTGGGTACAGCCAGTAGATGAGTTCGTGAACGAGGAGCCCGTTGAGTTCGCTTACGAGGATCAAGGCAACTCTGAGTACTTTGCAGGCAAGATGACCATACCCTCGAAATCACTTCTATCTTTGCTTGCGAGATGCTCGCTATTTTGTTATGCCTATGCTACGATACCTATCACTTGCTTATCATGCCTCCCATATAGCCATGTCAAACCTCTAACCCACCTTGTCCTAGCAAACTGTTGTTTGGCTATGTTACCGCTTTGCTCAGCCCCTCTTATAGCGTTGCTAGTTGCAGGTGAAGATTGGAGATCGTTCCTTGTTGGAACGTTGTTTATTGTTGGGATATCACCATATTATCTTGTTTATCTTAATGCACCTATATACTTGGTAAAGGGCGGAAGGCTCGGCCTTATGCCTGGTGTTTTGTTCCACTCTTGCCGCCCTAGTTTCCGTCATATCGGTGTTATGTTCCCGGATTTTGCGTTCCTTACACGGTTGGGTTATAATGGGAATCCCTTGACAGTTCGCCTTGAATAAAACTCCTCCAGCAAGGCCCGACCTTGGTTTTACCATTGGCCACCTAGCCTTTTTCCCTTGGGTTTCGCGGACTCAAGGGTCATCTTTATTTTAAACCCCCCGGGCCAGTGCTTCTCTAAGTGTTGGTCCAACCCAGAGCACCGTGCGGGGCCGTCCCTTGGCAACTTGGGTTACGTTGGCTCCCGTACGCTTAGCTTATCTGGTGTGCCCTGAGAACGAGATATGTGCAGCTCCTATCGGGATTTTTCGGCACAACGGGTGGTCTTGCTGGACTTGTTTTACCATTGTTGAGGATGTCCTGTAACCGGGATGCCGAGTCTGATCGGATTGTCTTGGGAGAAGGAATATCCTTCGTTGACCGTGAGAGCTTGTGATTGGCTAAGTTGGGACTCCCCTGCAGGGATTTGAACTTTCGAAAGCCGTGCCCGCGGTTATGGGAAGACGGGAATTTGTTAATGTCTGGTTGTAGATAACATGAAACTTAACTTAATTAAAATGCACCAACCGCGTGTGTTACCGTGATGGTCTCTTCTCGGCGGAGTCCGAGAAGTGAACACGGTGTTGGAGTAATGCTTGACGTAGGTTGTTCTAGGATCACTTCTTGATAATAGTTGTTCGGCCGTGCTTTTGCCTTCTCTTCTCGCTCTCTTTTGCGAATATGTTAGCCACCATATATGCCAGTCGCTTGCTGCAGCTCCACATCATACATTTCCTTACCTATAAGCTTAAATAGTCTTGATCGCGAGGGTGTGAGATTGCTGAGTCCCCGTGACTCACAGATTACTTCCAAAACCAGATGCAGGGACCGATGATACCGTTCCAGATGATATGGCCGAGCTCAAGTGGGAGTTCGATGAAGACTCTCGTCGTTACTATGTGTCTTTCCTAGATGATCAATAGTGGTGCCCAGTTGGGGCGATCGGGGACTTTGTCGCATTTGGGGTTGATCTTTATTTTGATCTTTATTTTATGTAATGACTTCTTTATGTATTTGTGTGACGTGGCGAGTGTAAGCCAACTACGTACCTTTCCCCTTTATTTATTTACATGGGTTGTTGTGAAGATTACCTCACTTGCGACATTGCTTTCAATGCGGTTATGCCTCTAAGTCGTGCTTCGACACATAGGAGATATATCCGCATCGAGGGCGTTACAAGTTGGTAATCAGAGCCTTCCCCGACCTTAGGAGCCCCTGCTTGATCGAATCGTTGGCGTTGTTGAGTCTAGAAAAATGTTTTGAGTCATTTAGGAATTATATATATCGGATAGTTAGGAATTCTTTTTACTCCTCAGTCCCT
Organism: Triticum urartu; assembly: GCF_003073215.2. Taxonomy (NCBI): domain Eukaryota; kingdom Viridiplantae; phylum Streptophyta; class Magnoliopsida; order Poales; family Poaceae; genus Triticum; species Triticum urartu. The sequence goes on along the minus strand of NC_053025.1, from coordinate 333,640,601 downwards.
TCGTCACTCTGGTGAGGCATCCTGACGTAGAGTTTGGACTCTTCTCTTCTCAAATTTCACTAGTTTTTTTTAGGATCACGCAGGTATCTTAGAATCGTTCAGATGGTTTTTTGACGAGAACATTGTTCTTGGTGCCTCCTGACATTTAGGGGTTGTGGCAGTGTCCTGGGGAGTTGAGCTCCGAGGTGTTGTCATCACAATTTTATCGTTGAGATTTTGGAATACCTGAGTTTCGCCGACATCGAAAATCACTTTTATGCAGTTGTTGGTGAGATAACCTCGACGCCACCTAGTACTGGGGCGGGAGTTCGGGAGTATTGCCATAACTTGTATAACGGATGCTTTTCGAAGGTTGAGGTAAATGATTTCCGAAGGTTTCTTGGTTATGTGTTGAAGGATGGATACATCTGGATGTAGGATTTGCTAGCTTTGGGTGAGATATTATGCTTCCCCTATATCCCCAACACCTGATTGCATAACCAGAAAGGTTCGGGAGTTTCATAGGTGGGAATTCTTGTAGCTCTAGTTCTTCTTCTGCGGATATTTGGTTTGGGATTGGGTAATCCTCACCAAGAACTTGTTCTTGTCCGTACCTTGTTGTTTTATTCTTGTACCCCTATCTAAGTGGCTTCTCAATTTATGGAAATGTCACCATTTCAATTGGAATGCATTCGTTCATTTTGTTCGGATGTGAAGACTATATGTTGCAATTTCAATCCGTTCGATTCAGCTTGAATATTTGCCTGCCAATATGCTAATGGATGTCACCCTCTTCAGGATGGCTCCTGCTAAGGGCAACAACCAGAATCAGGATCCGCCACCACCACCTCCACCTCCGGAGGCATGGCAAGCTGTGATGGCCCTACCAATGCAAACACGCAGCTGATCATGCAAATTCTGAAATAGCGCAACCAAGGCCATGGCAACAATCAGAATCAGTTTGCTACACTCAACCAGTTCCTTGCTAACCAGCCAAAGACCTTCAGCAACTTTGTCGAGGCCTCAGACACCGATGATTGGCTCGTGGACATATGCAAGCATTTTGAGTGCAGTAACGTCAGACCTGAGGACTTTGTCAAGTTTGCCTCCTTCCAACTCAAAGACCAAGCTGCAGAATGGTTTCAGCAGTACAAAGATTCCAGAGGAGGCCATGTGATTACCTGGGATGAATTCCGTCAAGACTTCAAAGCTCATCATATTCCTCAGAGTGTGGTTGAGAGCAAGCGTGAGGAATTCCGCAACCTGAAGCAAGGCTCTTTGTCTGTTTACCAGTACAACATCATGTTTCAGAAGCTCACCTGTTTCGCTAAGCAAGACGTCCATGACGAGAAGAGCATGATATACCAGTTCAGAGGTGGTCTCAGAGAAGAACTCCAGTTAGCTCTCGTCCTCTTTGAGCCCAAGAAGTACGATGAGTTTTACAACATGGCAATGAAGCAAGAGGCTGCCCAACTGAAGTGTGATGCTTCCAAGAAGCGAGTCAGAGATGTGACTTCTTCTTCCTCAAGTCAAGTGGCTAAGGAGCAAAAGTATTGGCTGCCACCTCCTCCGTTGCGTCAGCCTTATCAGCAGAACAGCAAACGTGGTAGTGGATCTTCCCACCCACCCAACCCAGGCTTTCAGAACAAGACTTCGTCTCAAGCTCCAAGATCAAGTGCTCCGTATCACCGTCTGCTTTCAGAGGTCACGTGCAACAAGTGCCAACAGAAGGGTCACTATGCCAACAAATGCTTCAATCAGAGGCATCTTCCTCCTCCTCCTCCTGTGAGATCTGTTAGCACCGCAGTGGTCAAGCATAACCCCAAGCACGCCAAGGTCAACTTGTTGAATGCAGCTCAGCCAGTGGACTCGACAGATGTGATTATGGGTAACTTTCCAGTTAACTCTACTCCTGCAAAAGTCCTTTTTGATACCGGTGCATCAAATTGTTTCATGTTAAGATCATTTGTTTCCAAGCATGACTTCGTTTCGCAAATGTTGGGTAAACCTATCGGAGTGGTTTCTCTGGCTATGTCTATGAGGGCTACTTCGATAGTCCCAGATGTTTCTATCATGATGGGCGACTTCAAGTTTCTGGCTTCTCCAATGGTCCTTGGTAACTCGAATATTGATCTTATTCTCAGAATGGACTGGCTTTCTAAGCACAAGGCTCAGCTTGATTGTCCTGCCAGGAAGATTCAATTGACTCATTCGTCTGAGGATGTAATTGTCTTTGCCGCTAATGATGATACCATTCGACTGTTCTCTCTCAATGAGAAGGGTGAGCTGGATGCCATCTCTCAAATTCCAGTCGTTTGCGAACATCAAGACGTCTTTCCAGAAGAGCTTCCAGGAATGCCTCCGCACCGGCTAGTTGAATTTGTCATCGATCTTGAGCCTGGCACGGAACCTGTTTGCAAACGTCCTTACAAGCTTGGACCTGAAGAGTTGAAGGAGCTGAAGAAACAACTCAATATTCAAGAGCGAATGGGTCTCATCCGACCTAGTTCTTCTATGTGGGGTTGTGGAGTTCTTTTTGTGAAGAAGAAGGATGGAATAGACTGACTCTGTGTCGACTACCGTCCATTGAACAAGAAGACCATAAAGAACAAGTACCCACTTCCCAACATCAATGGGCTGTTTGAACAACTCAAAAGTGCTCAAGTATTCTCCAAGCTTGATCTCCGTATGGGCTATCACCAGATTCGAATTCGTGAGCAAGATATCCCCAAGACAGCTTTCAGAACAAGCTATGGTTCATATGAATACACTGTCATATCTTTCGGCCTCGTCAACGCTCCTCCGACTTTCTCTCGCATGATGAATTTCATCTTCAACCCCTACACAAATGACTTCGTCTTGGTCTACCTCGATGATATTTTGGTCTTTTCCAAGAACATGGAGGATCATGCCAAGCACTTGCGTTTGGTGCTCGATAAGCTCAGAGAACATCACTTCTATGCGAAGTTTTCAAAGTGCGAGTTTTAGCTCGATGAGGGTCTCTACCTTGGGCATATCATTTCTGCCAAGGGCATAGCGGTTAATCCTGAGAAGGTGTATGCAATTGTGAATTGGGAACCACCTCAGAACATGAAGCAACTCCGCAGCTTCCTTGGTCTCGAAAGCTATTGTCGAAGGTTCGTTGAGAACTTCTCTAAGATCACGAAGCCTCTTTCCAACCTTCTCCAGAAGCATGTAAAGTACGTCTGGTCTCCTGAATGTGACATCGCTTTCAACACCCTGAAAGAGAAATTAGTCACTGCTCCAGTTCTGACTCCTCCTGATGAATCCAAACCGTTCGAGGTCTTTTGTGATGCCTCTCTTCAAGGTCTTGGTGCAGTGTTGATGCAAGAGAAGAAAGTTGTGGCCTATACCTCTCGCCAGTTGAAGCCCAACGAAAAGAACTACCCCACTCATGACCTCGAGTTGGCGGCAGTTGTGCATGCTCTTTTAACTTGGAGACATCTCTTATTGGGAAGAAAAGTGGACATCTTCACTGACCACAAGAGTCTCAAGTACATCTTCACTCAGCCTAACCTCAACCTCAGGCAGACTCGTTGGGTCGAAATGATTCAAGAGTATAATCAGAGTATCGAATATACTCCAGGCAAGGCCAACGTAATTGATGATGCATTGAGCAGGAAGGCTTACTGCAACAGTTTGATTCTCAAGCCTTACCAACCCGAGCTTTGTGAAGCTTTCCGCAAACTCAATCTGCAAGTTGTTCCTCAAGGATTTCTGGCCAACCTCCAAGTCTCTCGTACTTTGGAAGATCAGATTCGTGAGGCTCAACTTCTTGATGCTATGGTGAAGAAGGTGAAGATTGGGATTGCCAAGAGTCAACCCAAGTACAAGTGCTATCGTCTTGATGACAAGGATACTCTATTCTTTGAGGATCGCATTGTTGTGCCTAAAGGTGATCTTCATAAAGTCATTATGAACGAAGCTCACAATTCACTCCTCTCTATCCACCCTAGAAGTACAAAGATGTACCATGACCTCAAGCAGTCGTATTGGTGGACTCGAATGAAGCGCGAGATTGCTCAGTTCGTGAATGAATGTGATGTCTGCAGAAGAGTTAAAGCAGAACACCAACGACCAGCTGGTCTCCTCCAACCTCTTGCCATTCCAGAATGAAAGTTTTACCATATTGAGATGGACTTCGTGTCTGGATTTCCAAAATCCAAGTGTGGCAATGATGCTATCTTCGTTGTCATCGACAAACTCACTAAAGTGCCTCATTTCCTTTATATCAAAGAGTTTATCACGGCAGCTCAATTGGCAGAGCTTTATACCTCTCGGATTGTCTCTCTGTACGGCATTCCGCAGTTGATATCTTCGAATCGTGGCAGTATCTTCACCTCCAAGTTTTGGGATTCTTTTTAGAAGGCCATGGGCACCAACATCCGTTTCAACACAGCTTTTCATCCTCAAACTAGTGGCCAAGTCGAGCGCGTCAATCAGATTCTTGAAGATATGCTCAGGGCTTGCGTCATCTCCTTCGGTATGAAGTGGGAAGATTGTCTTCCATACGGCGAGTTCTCCTACAACAACAGCTTCCAAGCGAGTTCGGGCAAGGCCCCATTTGAAATTCTCCATGGCAGGAAATGTCCTACTCCTCTTAACTGGTCAGAGACTGGTGAACGTCAACTTCTTGGACATGACTTGATCACAGAGGCAGAAGAGATGTGCAAAGTCATTCGCAAGAATCTCAAAGCCGCGTAATCGCGCCAGAAGAGTTACTATGATAGTAAGCATCGTGATTTGGCTTTCGAGATCGGAGATCATGTTTATCTCCGTGTCTCTCCAATGAAAGGTACTCGTCGCTTCGGTATCAAAGGGAAGCTTGCCCCTAGATACGTGGGTCCTTTCAAGATCATCAGCAAGAGAGGCGATCTCGCCTATCAACTTGAGCTTCCCTCCAACTTTTCAAATGTGCACGACGTGTTTCATCTCCCTCAGCTCTGCAAGTGCTTCAAGACCCCTGACCGCACCGTAAACTTCGAAGACATTGATATCCAAGAACACCTGTCTTATCGTGAGCACCCAGTTGCTATTCTTGAAGAAACTGAGCGCAAGACTCGCAACAAGTCAATCAAATTCCTCAAAGTCAAGTGGTCACATCATTCCGACCGTGAAGCCACCTGGGAACGCGAGGGTCACCTCCGTTCTGAGTACCCGGAGTTCTTCCAGTCCTAGATCTCGGGACAAGATCCTTTCGTAGTGGTGGAGTGTTGTAACACCCCGGATGTAATTTACCTTATCTATATTCCAACTCTTGCCGTTTCCGGCACTAAGTTATTTTATTTCCTCGTTGTCGGGTTTTTGCCTCCGTGTGTTTTGTCTTTGTCATGCATCTCATATCATGTCATCATGTGCATTGCATTTGCATACGTGTTCGTCTCATGCATCCGAGCATTTTCCTCGTTGTCCGTTTTGCATTCCGGCGCTCCTATGTCCTCCGGTGGTCCTTTCTACCTCTTTTCGTGTGTGGGTGTTAAACGTTTTCGGATTGGACCGATACTTGTCATGCGGCCTTGGTTTACAACCGGTAGACCGCCTGTCATGTTTCGTGCCATTTGGACTTCGTTTGATACTCCAACGGTTAACCGAGGGACCGAAAAGGCCTCGTGTGTGTTGCAGCCCAACACCTCTCCAAACTGGCCCAAAATCCACCCAAACCCCTTCTATCATCTAGAGCGTTCGATCACGATCGCGTGGCCGCAAACCGCACCTCATTTGGAGCTTCCTAGCTCCCTCCACCTCTATAAATAGACCTCCCCTCGAAATTTCCGGGTCTTCTCCTACCCTAACCCTAGTCTCTTTCGTCCCTGCCGCCGCCGGACAAAATCCCACCGATCGGACATGTCCGGCTAGCCGCCGCCATGTGTCACACCCCCGTTGGCCCGGCCGCATCCCCCGCCGCCGGCCCGCCGAAGCCCGGGGCGGGCCCTCGTCGCCGCCTCCCGGACCGCGCCCCCGCGCCCGCGCCGCCAACTCGTCTTCCTCACCGCGCCGCCCGAGGAGCTGCCGCGCGCTGCCCGCACCGGCCGGTCGCTCCGCCGCGCCGCCGTCGACGCACCTCGTCACCGTCGACGTGCCGAGCTCGCCGCTGCCGTCTTCCGCCGCCGACCTCGCCGTGGAGGACGCCGGCGACGTCACCCACTCCGGCCGGTCTCCCCCTCGACCTTCGCCGGCCGGATCCGCCTCTTCTCTGGTGAACGCGAGCTCCAGCATCCCCTGTTCCGGCGAGATCCGCTGCCGCTTCGATCCACGTGCAAACCCTAGATCCGGATTGGTTGACTTTCTTCCCCTCTCTGAGTTATTTTTTTTGCAATCTTTGACATGCCATAACTCTGCATCCGTAGCTCCGATTCGTGCGTGTAGCATATCAAAATGTTCGCCTCGACGAGTACATCATTTCATCTCATTGCGTCATTTTCATTTGAGCTCATCTTGATGCCCGAAATGCTGTTGGAAGAGGGCTATGTGATGATTTTGTCAGATCTGTTTCAGCAAATGGCCTTTTGTCATTTTTGCCATGATTAATGTGTGCATGATATGATCCTGAGCTCTACGTGTGTTTTGTAGAATGCCATGTATTTTTGTGATCTTTGTGGTGACTAGCACACGCATGCAAAGTAGCTTACTCAATGATGCTGATTTCAGGGACTTAGAATTTCACTAAGTCCTTGTCCTGTTTTTGTTTTTATGCCATATGTTCATGTTGTTTCCTAGTGATCCGTGCCTCTTTTGAGGATGATCAGTAAGGATGTTTTGTTAATATTGTGGTTTTCTATCCATCCAAGTCTTTATTTGCATTTATTGTAGCACCCTAGCTTGAGTCAATCGAGCTCTACTTTTGCTATAAAATGTTCCTGGCAGATTGTTAACATGTTTAGCGACTTTGCCGAGCTTGTTGTTGTTGATCCGTGCATGCTATGTTGTTGTTCTTGCCATGTCTAGCTTCTATGCCATGTCTTCTTGATGGGTGTATGCTTAGTTTGTCATGCAATGCCTCGTAGTGAGTGCATCGAGCTCGTAAACATGCCTACTCGTTAACTGTTTTGCATGCTCCAGTTTTTCAGTCTGAATCTGTTTATGTTTTTGCTATGTTCACATGCTTGCAATTGTATTTTCTTATCCCTTTTGGCTCAAGGTCACTAAGGGACTTCTGTTATATGCTTAGAGTAGCTTCATGCCATGCCTTGCTTTGCCATCATATGTTCCTGTAGCATGTAGTTTTCATGCTTTAAAGATTGCTTCCTGACGATAAATTTCTGGATTGTTGTTATTTCACCAAGTCTGAAACCTGTTATCTTTTGCACTTTTGCCATGCTTGTTCGAACCTGTTAATGAGTGAATTAGCCATAGCTCAGTGTTCATCTTTTGTCAAGCATCATGATTGGATCCCTCCCATGTATTTTGTTGTGATGTTTGGGTGCAGTACCATATTTATCTTGATGCATTTAGTTGGTCACTTGCTGATTATCGCAGACCGGTGCCATATTTGTCTTGCTTGCCATTTCCAAACCGTGCATCCGATTCGGGTGATATTTATATTGATTTCGACCAAAATCATCTCACCTTTCTAGTGGCACTCTTGGATTTCCAAGTTTAGGCCAGTTTCAATCATTATTTTCCAAATCATGCATATGCGTCCCATATCGCATCCCACATATCATACCATGTTTGCATCATGTTGCTTGAGCATTGCACATGGTTGATTGTGTTCCTTTTGCTTGTTGTTCTTGTTTGGGTAGAGCCGGGAGACGAGTTCGTGAATGAGGAGCCCGTTGAGTTCGCTTACGAGGATCAAGGCAACTCTGAGTACTTTGCAGGCAAGATGACCATACCCTCGAAATCACTTCTATCTTTGCTTGCTAGATGCTCGCTCTTTTGCTATGCCTATGCTACGATACCTATCACTTGCTTATCATGCCTCCCATATAGCCATGTCAAACCTCTAACCCACCTTGTCCTAGCAAACCGTTGTTTGGCTATGTTACCGCTTTGCTCAACCCCTCTTATAGCGTTGCTAGTTGCAGGTGAAGATTGGAGATCGTTCCTTGTTGGAACGTTGTTTATTGTTGGGATATCACCATATTATATTGTTTATATTAATGCACCTATATACTTGGTAAAGGGTGGAAGGCTCGGCCTTATGCCTAATTTTTTGTTCCACTCTTGCCGCCCTAGTTTCCGCCATATCGGTGTTATGTTCCCGGATTTTGTGTTCCTTACACGGTTGGGTTATAATGGGAAACTATATACTCACAGATTACTTCCAAAACCAGATGCAGGGACCGATGATACCGTTCCAGATGATATGACCGAGCTCAAGTGGGAGTTCGATGAAGACTCTCGTCGTTACTATGTGTCTTTCCTAGATGATCAGTAGTGGTGCCCAGTTGGGGCGATCGGGGACTTTGTCGCATTTGGGGTTGATCTTTATTTTGGTTCCGTAGCCGGACCTTGAGTGTATTGGATGAATGTAATGACTTATTTATGTATTTGTGTGACATGGCGAGTGTAAGCGAACTATGTACCTTTCCCCTTTATTTATTTACATGGGTTGTTGTGAAGATTACCTTACTTGCGACATTGCTTTCAATGAGGTTACGCCTCTAAGTCGTGCTTCGACACGTAGGAGATATAGCCTCATCGAGGGCGTTACAATTTATGTATTGTGTGAAGTGGAGATTGTAAGCCAACTCTTTATCCCATTCATATTCAGTACATGGGATGTGTAAAGATTACCCCTCTTGCAACATGCCTACTATGCGGTTATGCCTCTAAGTCGTGCTCCAACACGTGGGAGATATAGCCACATCGTGGGTGTTACAAGTTGGTAATCAGAGCCTTCCCCGACTTAGGAGCCCCTGCTTGATCGAATCACTGATGTTGTTGAGTCTAGAAGAAAATGTTTTGAGTCTTAGGATTATATATATCGGAGAGTAGGATTCTTTTTACTCCTCAATCCCTTCGTCGCTCTGGTGAGGCCTCCTGACGTAGAGTTTTGACTTTTCTCTCCTCAAATTTCATGAATTTTTTTTAGGATCACGCAGGTATCTTGGAATCGTTACGATGGTTTTGTGATGAGAACATTGTTCTTGGTGCCTCCTGACATTTAGGGGTTGTGGCAGTGTCCCAGGGAGTTGAGCTCTGAGGTGTTGTCGTCACAATTTTATCGTTGCAGTTCTGGAATACCTGAGTTCGCCGACATCAAAAATCTCTTTTATGCAGTTGTTTGTGAGATAACCTCGACGCCACCCAGTACTGGGGCGGGAGTTCGGGAGTATTTCCATAACTCGTATAACGGATGCTTTTCAAAGGTTGAGGTAAATGATTTCCAAAGGTTTCTTGGTTATGTGTTGAAGGATGGATACAGCTGGATGTAGGATTTGTTAGTTTTGGGTGAGATATTATGCTTCCCCTGTATCCCCAACACCTGATTGCATAACCAGAAAGTTTCGGGAGTTTATAAATGGGAATTCAAGTAGCTCCTAGGATATCTTTCCGACAGATGCATGATATGAGATTGGGGTTCGACGTCTAGTAGTCCGCCTATCCACGGTTGGTTTTACAATGGTCTCGTTGTGTCTTAAAGAGTCCTTGGCTATGCTGACTCGGGGACACTTTGTATGTCATGTGCACTGCCTTGTACATGATGGTGCTGTACGATCGAGCCCGTGTGGGCCCCACCATGATAACTTCGGACGAAATCTCTATCATATGTTTGTTCCGGCTTATTCTGCAAGCCAATCCTTTGTTTTTGTTTTGAGTTGTGGTATTCGAGTTGCTTCGAAGTCAAATGTGGATTCCATACCTTTCCTAAGCGGTGTTCTCATATTCCTATGTCAATACTAATCCTTCATGATAATCGAGATTGTCATGTCAATCCTTTTCAACCGGCGTGTTTCTCTTCAAGTGGATCCGATCATTTTTAACATTCGCAAGATCAACTCAAAGTCTTATCAACATTGTTCGTCTCATCCGTTCCAAGTAGTCTTTGTTTTCCCGCCCTCCCACCCTTTTTCTTCAAGGAATCAGATGTATTAATCAAGTATCCTTTTATTGATGTGAAGTCTCTCCATTCTTTTCTGTCAACGTTCTTACTTGGTGGTTCTCATGAAGATGCTTTACAAGTTCATCATTCTTAGTTCTCTTTCTTCTTCGGTGGATTCAATTCAAGATTTCGGTGTTGATCATATCTCTTTCCTTATTTCAAATGTCTTCTCATGCCGGTGCACCTCTTAATCATCCACTTCTGGCTATTCAATTTTTCCGGAGTGCTGAAGATATCTCAGAAGATTCAAGTTTCCATTCTCTTTTCGCTCAAGTTCTTTTGAGGATATTATCTCATTCAAGCCATTTAATTCAACCGACGCAATCTATAGTTTAAATCATTCAACGATGTTTCCTTTGAGTGGGCCCTAACCCATAGGTCTTTCCTAGGATCTTACCTGACTCTTCTAATCTTCCTGGATTTACTCTCAAATTCTTTTCAAAGTTTGACGTAAGAATGAATTATCATCAGTCATATGTCTTTCTCCAAGATCTTTCAAATTCTTTTTCATCGCTGGTTCAACCTTTCTAATTTTCATTCCGGAGTGCCTCTACAATTCACATGGTGTTTCTCATCATCATTCTCAACATTTGAAGACCGAAGAGGAGTTTTTCCTCTAAATCTTATCCGTTCTCTCAGAGATGTGTGGTTCTAGCTTCATGCCATTCTCTCATAATTGTTTTCAATTGTGAGATTTCTTTCCACCCATCCGGAGCAATTCAGGAGTCTTTTCAGTTTGACTATCTGGAGGCCATCATCTCAGAATTATTCATTCTCAGCTTTCAGCTCTCTTTCTCTAAATCTTACCGATGCATCATTCAAGTATTCTCTAATTAGTTCGTGATCTATTCGTTCTCATGCATCTAAATACTCTCAAGTATCTTCGTTATTTTTATAATTCTTCCCGGTGTTTCTTTATCTTTTCTTCGTTCATTTTCAATTCTTACGGTGGTTTGTGCCAAGATTCTTCTTCCTTCGTTATCATATCAATTCATTCATTCTTTCCAATCCTACCGGTGGTTCGTAGAAGACCTTCCCAAGTTGACGCTATATCTATCTTAATCCTTTCTACGAGAATAAGTAGTATGCCAAATCTGTTGCTTGTCATCAATTTAAATTGGTGAAGGATACACATAACATAATTCTTATTCTTCTTTCATCCAAGTGATTAATTCCTTATTCCAAAGGTTCATCAAAAATTCTTGATTTCTTTTGTTCATCATTCTTTTCCAGAGTTCCAAGTTTTTCCGCATTATCTCGTCGCGAAGCTCCATCTTAATCATCGCAAGGATTCACCTTGTGTTTTCAACTTCTCTTTCTTTGTATCATCCTTTTATTACCGGAGTTCTTCACGGAGGTTCTACATGATGGTTCACCAAGGATTTAATTCCTTCTCGAAGTGCTCATCAAGATTATTTTCAGAGGAGCTCAAGTATTCTTCATCTTGCATTCTGATGTGCTATTCTTTCTATCTTATCTTTTCAGGTGGTGTTATGTCACTCTTGACAATTTCCCTTCGTATTTCATGATTCACAAGTTGTTAAGAATGAGATAATTAAACCCACCAATCTCTTCATTGGAGTTATCTTGGGTTATATTTCACCTAAAGCTTTCCCTAAGTATTGTTGCTACTTATGGTGCTTGTAAATGACCCAAGTGCTTCATTTATCCTCCCGGTGAGATAATTTTTTCGTCTCCTTGTTGATATCAATCCAATCTATTGTTTCCGTTAGTGACAGAATTTCATCTCATAATTTTGAGATGTCTTTCATAAGCCCACAACAAGCTTACTCTTTTCGTTGTTGGTTTCTCAACAACTCCATTCAATCCTTCTTTAAGGATGCCTTCAAATTCATTGGTGGTAGAAGTTATCATTTTCTTCTACTTTTTTTCTTCCTAATGATCTAGCTTCTATTCGCTCGTTCCGGTAGCATTATGATGTTGCACTCTTCGACCCACCACTCGTTCTGTCAAGATCATGTTCTTTACCTTCCATTTTCAACCAAGGTGTTGTGTCCTCTGCTCAAGTTCTTTTCATCTTATCGAGTCTTGCATCTTGTTTCAACTGGAGTGCTTGCTGATGACCCACAAGTATAGGGGATCTATCGTAGTCCTTTCAATAAGTAAGAGTGTCGAACCCACTAGGAGCAGAAGGAAATGATAAGCGGTTTTCAACAAGGTATTCTCTGCAAGTACTGAAATAAGTGGCAACAGATAGTTTTGTGATAGGATAAATTGTAACGAGCAACAAGTAACAAAAGTAAATAAAGTGTAGCAAGGTGGCCCAATCCTTTTGTAGCAAAGGACAAGCCGGAACAAACTCTTATAATAGGAAAAGCGCTCCCGACGACACATGGGAATATCGTCAAGCTAGTTTTCATCACGTTCATATGATTCGCGTTTGATACTTTGATAATTTGATATGTGGGTGGACCGGTGCTTGGGTGCTGTTCTTACTTGAACAAGCATCCCACTTATGATTAACCTCTATTGCAAGCATCCGCAACTACAACAAAAGTATTAAGGTAAACCTAACCATAGCATGAAACATATGGATCCAAATCAGCCCCTTATGAAGCAACGCATAAACTAGGGTTTAAGCTTCTGTCACTCTAGCAACCCATCATCTACTTATTACTTCCCAATGCCTTCCTCTAGGCCCAAATAATGGTGAAGTGTTATGTAGTCGATGTTCACATAACACCACTAGAGGCTAGACAACATACATCTTATCAAAATATCAAACGAATACGAAATTCACATGACTACTCATAGCAAGACTTCTCCCTTGTCCTCAGGAACGAACGTAATTACTCACAAAGCATATTCATGTTCATAATCAGAGGGGTAATAATATGCATATAGGATCTGAACATATGATCTTCCACCAATTAAACCAACTAGCATCAACTACAAGGAGTAATCAACACTACTAGCAACCTACTAGCACCAATCCCGGACTTCGAGACAAGAATTGGATACAAGAGATGAACTAGGGTTTGGAGATGAGATGGTGCTGGTGAAGATGTTGATGGAGATTGCCCTCTCCCGATGAGAGGAGCGTTGGTGATGACGATGGTGATGATTTGCCCCTCCGGGAGGGAAGTATCCCCGGCAGAACAGCTCCGCCAGAGTTCTAGATTGGATCCGCCAAGGTTCCGCCTCGTGGCGGCGGAGTCTCGTCCCGAAAAGTTCCTCTTTTTTTCTCATCGAAAGACCTCATATAGGAGAAGATGGGCATCAGAGAGCCACCAGGGGGCCCACGAGGTAGGGGGCGCGCCCTAGGGGGGGCCCACCCTCGTGAGCAGGGTGTGGGCCCCCTGGCCTTCATCTTTGGCGTGGATTTTTCTTTATTTCTTTTAAGACGTTCCGTGGAGTTTCAGGACTTTTGGGGTTGCGTAGAATAGGTCTCTAATATTTGCTCCTTTTCCAGACCGGAATTCCAGCTGCCGACATTCTCCCTCCTTGTGTAAACCTTGTAAAATAAGAGAGAATAGCCATAAGTATTGTGACATGAAGTGAAATAATAATCCATAATGCGATAAATATCGATATAAAAGCATGATGCAAAATGGACGTATCAACTCCCCCAAGCTTAGATCTCGCTTGTCCTCAAGCGAAAAGCCGATAACAATAAATATGTCCTCATGTTTAGAGGTAGAGGCATCAATAAAAATAAAATACGGACATGAAAGCATCATGATTATTCTCATAACAGCGACATATATAGGTTTTGTCATAAGATTACTTATGTTCAAGTGATGATCTATTCACAATGCAAAAGTATAAATCATAAACCTTATTGGGCTCTAAAAAACTATAATCTCAGTCATTGAACCAATTGCAATTTATCATAAAATCGGAAAGAGTCTATGTCAGAGCTAAAAAGCAAGTCCACATACTCAATTATCATTTAGTCCTCCATAATTGCTAACACTCACACGATACTTGTGGTTACGGAGTTTTAATCGGACACAGAGAAAGATAGGGGCTTATAGTTTTGCCCCACAACCTTTTACCTCAAGGGTAATGTCAACAATAATGGTTCATGCTCCCCTACATCCAATTATAATCCTGGGATTAGAATAGTTATTTGGATCACAAAGCCCTATATAGAGCCTGATTAGGTGTTCCCGAACTAAAAACACCAGCCCGCACCCACAACTCCCCCGACGGCTCGACCCACCTGCCCACCTCCTCCCCATGACCTTCCCATGATCCACCCCACGGCCATCCCTCGATCCCGCCGCAGCCTCCTCCCGGCGCGCCGCCCCCGCTCCCGCCTCCTTCCCATGTGTCGCTGCCACGCCGCCGCCCCTCCCCCGCGGGCACCTTCCCCACCCGCGGGCACCTTCTTCCGCCACCCGCGTGGACCGCCCCAGCCCCCGAAACTGGCCGTCGCGGAGCCTCCACCCCTGGAACAGGCTGCCGTGCCGCCTCCGCCCGCAGATCCGGCCAGCGCGCCCCCTGCGCCCCTGGATCCGGCCGCTGCGCTGCTTCCTCTCCCCGTATCCGGCCACCACGACGCCTACTCCCCCGGATCCGCCAGCTCCCCTCCTCCCTAGTGGTCGGCGCGCCTCCTTCCGCACAACCAGCGCCCCTCCTCCGCCATGCCGGTGGGCCTTCTCCCTCATTGTTGGCCCCCGGATCGATCCCGCTTCGGTGATGGCCGCGATGCCAAGGCGGATCCCACGGTCTCCGGCGCATCTTCCGGTGTCCAGCCATTGGCGCAGGGAGTTGTTCTCCTAGCCTCGAGGTCCCTCTGCGTGGCAGTGGTGATCCCGCCATCGCGCTCCCCGGCGCGGCCCCCTCCATCACGCCGCTGCCTCGACACGCAACTCATGTTACTCCGCATCCTACAGGAGTAGGGAAGGCAGAGCCGCCACTCGAGTTTCTTCTTCCCCCTCACGCATCTCTGGCCAACCTCTTCCCCACCATCGTCTTCGACCAAAAATGACCTTATCTCTGCCCATGTGTTGAACTTCTTCCTTCTGCTGTAATATCCTCCGCTCTTGGATGAAAAAACTGCATTGCACAGTGGAGTAGAAACCTCGGCCGTGCCGTCTTGCTCCTGCCCCGTCGTTTGGTTGCTGTTGGTGCGCTGCTGCTCCAGTTCAGCTTGAGTGCGAGAGGGAAAATTCTGTGAGAGATTAGACACTGCTGTTTTCTTCGTTTTTCTGTTTGAACTTGATGTTGTTCATTGTTAAAAGAAATGATAAGAGGTGCTTTCTCGGTCACATGGGACATATCCTGTTACTTGATAGATGTTTTTTGATTGTTTCTGTATTTGGCTTATGAAAAACTTGACTTGATGCCCATCGAGAAAATTTCGCGAAGTTCAAATTGTAAAACACATGTATTCCCTCGTTTCTAAAAATGAAACAGAGAAGTTCAAATAAAAAAAGAACAGTTTTACATTTATAAAAAAAGATTTTCCCATTTCTAACAACAAAACCAACTAGTTAAACTAAAAAAGATAGAAATTGCAATTTTTAAAATATGAATTTTCCTCGTTTCTAAAAAAAGTAAGAAGATCAAAATTAAATAAAATGAAAAGAGTTCATTGCCTCTACAAAAAAGGAATCCGCATTTTTTAAAATAAACATAGAAGTTTAAGTAAAAACATAGAAGTTCAAATTAAAAATAACGGACCGTTTCAATGTTATTACGAACCTAGGATTTTTCCCATTACTGAAAAATAAAACCAAGAAGCTCAAGTTTAAATAACAAAGTAGTTTAATATTTAAAAAAACTCAGATTTCACACGTTACTAAATAACAAAATTAAGAAGTTCAATTTAAAAAAAACGGAGCAACTCAATATGTACAAAAACCTCAAATTCTTCATGTTTCTAAAAAAGTGTATTGAATTCAACTCAACAAAATATTGTTTGATGTTTACTTAAAAATATTTTTTTCTTTTCTAAAAATGAACTAAGAAGTTCAAATTAAAATAACACAAAATTTCAAAGTTTATGAAAGAACTAGAATTTACAAGTTAAAAGAATCTTGGAAAACAATTTAAAAGTTAAAAGAACCAGATGCAATTTTTGGCATTTTAAAAAATACCCATAAAAGCAACGATTTTGGAAAAAAAATCTTCTAAAACATGAGCAGTTCAAAATTCGTCAAAAAGGATTTTTACTCTTTAAAAATAAAAAAACTCTAGAAGTTCAAATTGAAATAACAGGCTGGTTCAAATATTCATTACAAAATTAGGATTTTCCCGTACTTGAAAAAATAAACAAGGAAGTCCAAATTACAAAAATAGAGCACTTTGATATTTATAAAAAAACAGATTTTCATTGTTACTAAAAAATAAATCAAGCAATTTAAATTAAAAAAATAGGGTAGTGTTGCTGCCAGGGTAGTGTTGCTTTAGGAGTCAGGGACAATTTTTTACAAAGAAGTTCAAATTGAAAACGGCCAGAAGTTCACGTGTTGCATGGTGTGCGTTTTCATATGAGAGAAATAGAATAAAAAGTTAAAGTATAAAAATTTCGCTGCTAGAAGTTCAGGTGCTCAGCACAGGGAAATTCAAAAACTTGTTGTGAGAGACGTAATCGGCATTATATATCATTTGTGCAAATCTGATGAATGGTTGAGAAATTACGAACAAAAATGCGTGGTAGAAGTTCAAAGTAAATACAACGGGAAGTTTTGATGATTATAGAAAACTTGGATTTTTCCTCGTTATTATATAATGGAAACAAGAAGTTCAAAAATAAAATAACAAGAAGTTCAATTTTTAAAAATAGAGCACTTCAAAATTTCATAAAAAGGATTAAAGAAATAAAACCAGGAAGTCCATATTAACAAGATGGAGAAGTTCGATGATTATAGAAAACTCAGATTTTCGTCGCTATTAAAGAATGGAAACAAGAAGTCCAAAAATAAAATGACACGAAGTTCAACTATTTAAAATAGAGCCCTTCAAAATTCATAAAAAAATAAGATAAAAAATTCATTAAAAACTCAAAATATTTTCACATAACCAAGAGAGGTTCAGGTTGATAACTGCCAGAAGTTCATGTACTACACGGTGTGCATGTTGTATTAAGAAAAGAATAAAAAGCAAACACTAAAAGTTTTGTTGTTACAAGTTCAAGTCCTTCGTCAGAGAAAGTTAAAAAAAATATTGTGAGAGAGACTTGTTCAAAAGAATTATCATTTGTGTAACACTGATGATGTATGTGAAAATTACAAACGAAAATAGGTCACAGAAGTTCAACTGAAAACAGCAGGAAGTTCAATTACTATAGTGGATGAATTTTAGATGAAAAACTTTTAAAATCGCCGCGAGTATGAAAAAACGATCAACATGGAAAAGTTGCATGTTTACAGCAGCTTTCCAACTGTATGTCATTTGCTCAATTCCGGTGAGTGGATGAAGAACTACAAGCAGTGGATGGAGAGCTACGAGCAAAAAAATCACGTGAAAAACAGAGTGAAGTTCAGGTACATTCGCTGAGAAGTTCAGGTTCTTCACGCGGTGCATTTTCGGAGAATCTGTTTCGCGATAAAGGCAGAACGAATGATCTCGCCATTTTCGAAATTACTTGAAAACGGCTAGGAATCAGAGAAAGCCATCAACATGAAAAAGTATCGCATTTTCCTTAGCTTTTCAGCGGTATATTATTTGCCCCATTTCGATAAAGTTTGTAAAAATTATGGTGAAAATACGTTTATAGCCATTTTCAAAACTGACATTAAATCGTAATAAATTAGGAGAAACAATATATATATAAAAGTTTCGCATTTCTTCAAGCTTTCCAACGCCATATCATTTGCTGCATTTGGACGTACGTTTAAAAAATTAGCTCGAAAAAACAAACTCGGTGAAACTTGTACCATTTTCTAAATTACTTTTGAACCATTCAAAATTAGAAAAAACTTTTAACATAAAAAAGTAGCGCATTTTCATAAGCTTTCCAACGCCATATTATTTTCCTCAATTGGATTAGACGTTTAGAAATGGCATCGAAAATACGAACTCGGGTGTTCAGTTTGTGAAATTTTACGATTTTACGAATTACTCTTTAACCGTAGGGAATTAGAGAAAACTTTCAACATGTGGAAGGAGCGGTTTTGCAGCAGCTTTCCAACGCCATATTATTTGCCTCATTCCGATAAACGGTTTAAAAATGCGATCGAAAATATGATTCACCTTTTTTATATGAAGAAAAAATGGTTTTCAAAACTGCTCTTAAACTACTTACATTTTGCCACAAATTTAACTTGGGTCATGGTACTGATGTCCATAGCTATCCAACAGTATATCGCAAGCCCCATTTCGACACCTTTTAGCTGAAGTTCAACCTAGTACTCGGGGAAGGTCAGGCGCGTTACTCGGGAAGTTCATGTTGTGATCAGAATAGTGTTTATGTATATATATATATATATATATATATATATCATGTTCTTTCCAACATGCTGAGCTTGCCAAAGGATAAAATGAAAAAGAAAAGGTGAAGATCACCATGACTCTTGCAGAAGGTAGACGATAGTAATAAAAGATAGGCCCTTCGCAGAGGGAAGCAAAGGTTGCCATGCGCTTTTATGGTTGGATGCATAAAATCTCAATGCGAAAGAACGTCACTTTATATTGCCCCTTGTGATATGAACCTTTATTATGCAGTCCGTCGCTTTTATTACTTCCACATCACAAGATCATATAAAGCTTATTTCTCCCACACCAATCAATCATACATATTTAGAGCAATTTTTATTACTTTGCACCGACGACAACTTACTTGAAGGATCTTACTCAATCCATAGGTAGATATGGTGGACTCTCATCGCAAAACTGGTTTAGGGATTTTGGAAGCACAAGTAGTATTTCTACTTGGTGCTGAGAATTTGGCTAGCATGAGGGGGAAAGGTAAGCTCAACAAGTTAGAGGATCCATGATAACATACTTTATCTCAGATATAAGAAAGACATAACTCATTACGTTCTCTTCCTTGTCCAACATCAACTCTTTAGCATGTCATATTTTAATGAGTGCTCCCAATCATAAAAGATGTCAATGATAATATATCTATATGTGAAAACCTCTCTTTCCTTATTACTTCCTATTAATTGCAACAGTGACCAAAGCTATGTCTGCCAACTCCCAACAACTTTTAATCATCATACTCTTTCTATGTGAAGTCATTACTCTCAATAAGATCAATATGAACTTTCTGTTTATTTTTATTCTTTTTCTCTTTTCTTTTATTCAACCAAGATCATGGAAAAATAATCAGGCCCTTGACTCAACACTAATCTTTATTATATATAACTCACGGACTCGATTACATAGAGGGATCATAAAGCAAGACTCAAAACTAGATCATGCCATAAACTTTATTCTACTAGATCAAGATACTACTAATAGGATCGAACTAAGAAAAACGATAAAGATAGGAGTTGTGATTGTGATACGATACCGGGGCACCTCCCCCAAGCTTGGCAGTTGCCAAGGGGAGTGCCCATACCCAGATACTCAATTCTTCTTTGTTGGAGGAGACGGTGGTGGTGATGTTGGCTTAGTTGATGGCTTAGTCTTCTCCCTTAATTTGCGCTTAAGGACGGCATTTTGATCCCTCAGACCATCAACTTCCCACTCCAAGTTTAATATCTTTTTGCATAGGTCCTGCTTATTTTCCTGCAAGAGACGAAAAGGGATAAACTCGAACTTGGGTTTCTTTACCCTATCAGGGAGACTTGACTTTTTGAACTCCACGTGCATGTCCCCAGGTTGAGGTAATGGTGCTTCGTCTTCATCTGAGCTCGTATCCTCCTTCCCCTTGGGTTCATAGTCCTCTTCTTCCTCCGTGGTCCATCCATTATGTTCCACATCTCCATAGACCCTTGGATTTGCTAAGTAGTCATCCACATAGCTTTCTCCTTCCGAATCCTGGGAAGACATGTTGATCTAATCTGCAATAGGACAGCTCGAAACAAAGACAGGAGATTTTTGCGTGATACGGGAGTCAAAACCTTCGGGAGAATATATAATGAATTTTTACCAACCAAAATACGTAACGTGCAAGAAAACAGAGTTCGGAGGGCACACGAGGCGCTCATGAGGTAGGGGGCGCGCCCACCACCCTCGTGGGGCCCTCGTGTCCTTCCCGGACTGCTACTTATTTTTCTATTTTTCTAAATATTCCAAAACGAAGAAATATTTCCTTAGAAATTGTTTTGGAGTCGGTTTACTTACCGTACCACATACCTATTCCTTTTCGGAGTCTGAAACGTTTCGGAAAGTGTCCCTTATGTATTCCTCTGGGGTTATGGTTTCAATAATATTGGTTTCAACATTTATGGGATTACCTGAGATATAATGTTTAATTCTTTGACCATTTACCACCTTCGGATTTGTGCCCTTGAAGTTGTTGATTTTTATAGCACCGGAACGATAGACATCTTCGATGACGTAGGGGCCTTCCCATTTAGAGAGAAGTTTTCCTGCAAAAAATATTAAATGAGAGTTGTATAGCAATACATAATCACTTACATTAAGCTCACACTTTTGTATCCTTTTGTCATGCCATCTTTTAACTTTTTCTTTAAACAACTTGGCATTTTCATAGCTTGGGTTCTCCATTCATCAAGTGAGCTAATATCAAATAACCTCTTCTCACCGGCTAGCTTAAAATCATAGTTGAGCTCTTTAATAGCCCAATATGCCTTATGTTCTAGTTCGAGAGGTAAGTGACATGCTTTTCCATAAACATTTTATACGGAGACATACCCATAGGATTTTTATATGCAGTTCTACAAGCCCATAATGCATCATCAAGTTTCTTAGACCAATTGTTTCTAGACCTATTAACAGTCTTTTGCAAAATTAATTTGAGATCTCTATTGCTCAATTCTACTTGACCACTAGACTGTGGGTGATAAGGAGATGCAATTCTATGATTAACATCATATTTAGCAAGCATTTTACGGAAGGCACCATGAATAAAGTGTGAACCACCATCAGTCATTAAATATCTAGGGACTCCAAACCTCGGGAAAATAACTTCCTCAAGCATTTTAATAGAAGTGTTATGATCAGCACTACTAGTTGGAATAGCTTCTACCCACTTAGTAACGTAATCAACAGCAACTAGAATATGTGTATATCCATTAGAGGCAGGAAAAGGTCGCATATAATCAAAGCCCCAAACATCAAACGGTTCAATAATAAGTGAATAATTCATAGGCATTTCTTGACGTCTAATAATATTACCAATTCTTTGACATTCATCGCAAGACAAGACAAACTTACGGGCATCCTTGAAGAGAGTAGGCCAATAAAAACCAGATTGCAATACCTTATGTGCAGTTCTATCTCCAGCGTGGTGTCCTCCATAAGACTCGGAATGACACTTGCGTAGGATCTGTTCCTGTTTTTGCTCAGGCACACAACGTCTAATAACACCATCTACTCCTTCCTTATAAAGATGTGGGTCATCCCAAAAGTAATGTCTTAAATCATAGAAATCCTTTTTCTTTTGCTGGTATGTGAAGCTAGGTGGTATAAACTTAGCAACAATATAATTAGCATAATCAGCATACCATGGAGTACTACGAGAAGTACTTATAACATTTAATTGTTCATCAGGAAAGTCATCATTAATAGGTAGTGGGTCATCAAGAATATTTTCTAACCTAGATAAGTTGTCTGGAACGGGGTTCTCAGCTCCCTTTCTATCAACAATATTCAAATCAAATTCTTGTAGCAAGAGAACCCATCTAATAAGTCTAGGTTTAGCATCTTTCTTTTCCATAAGATATTTAGTAGCAGCATGATCAGTGTGAATAGTTACTTTAGAATCAACAATATAAGATCTGAACTTATCACAAGCAAATACAACTGCTAAAAGTTCCTTTTCAGTAGTAGCATAATTTCTTTGAGCATTGTCTAGAGTCTTACTAGCATCATGGATAACATTTAATTTCTTATCAACTCTTTGCCCTAGAACAGCTCCTATAACATAATCACTAGGATCACACATAATTTCAAAGGGTAAATTCCAATCAGGTGGCTGAACAATAGGTGCAGAGACTAATGCTTTCTTAAGTATTTCAAATGCTTCTACACAATCATCATCAAAGACAAATGGTATATCTTTTTGCAATAAATTAGTCAGAGGCCGAGAAATTTTTGAGAAGTCCTTAATGAACCTCCTGTAAAATCCGGCGTTACTAAGGAAGCTTCTCATACCTTTGATGCCCTTGGGACATGGCATCTTTTCAATAGCATCAACCTTGGCTTTATCAACTTCAATACCTCTTTCAGAAACTTTGTGCCCCAAGACAATACCTTCATTAACCATAAAGTGGCAATTTTCCCAATTCAAGACAAGATTAGTTTCTTCACATCTCTGCAAAACTCGATCAAGATTGCTCAAGCAATCATCAAAAGAGGAACCATAGATGGAAAAGTCATCCATGAAAACCTCACAAATCTTTTCGCAAAAGTCAGAGAATATAGCCATCATGCATCTTTGAAAGGTAGCAGGTGCATTACATAAACCAAAAGGCATACGTCTATAAGAAAAAGTACCAAAAGGGCATGTCAAAGTAGTCTTTGATTGATCTTTAGCCGACACAGGTATTTGAGAGAAACCAGAATAACCATCTAGAAAGCAATAGTGTGTATGTTTGCATAATCTTTCTAGCATTTGATCAATAAAAGGTAAGGGGTAATGATCTTTCTTAGTAGCTTTATTTAATTTGCGGAAATCAATTACCATCCTATAACCTGTGATAATTCTTTGTGGAATCAATTCATCTTTATCATTAGGAACAACAGTAATACCTCCCTTCTTAGGGACACAATGGACAGGACTTACCCACTCACTATCAGCAATGGGATAAATTATACCTGCCTCCAGAAGCTTTAGTATTTCTTTTCTTACCACTTCTTTCATTTTAGGATTCAGACGTCGTTGAGGATCACGAACTGGTTTGGCATCTGCTTCCAAATTTATTTTATGTTGAATAGAGTGGGACTAATGCCCTTAAGATCATCAAGAGTATATCCAATAGCAGCACGATGCTTCTTCAAAGTTTTCAATAATCTTTGTTCTTCATGCTCTGAAAGGTTAGCACTAATAATAACAGGATATATCTTCTTTTCATCAAGATAAGCATATTTAAGATTATCAGGCAAAGGTTTAAGCTCAAACACGGGATCACCCTTAGGAGGAGGAGGGTCCCCTAGGATTTCAACAGGCAAATTGTGTTTCAGAATAGGTTCCTGTTTAAAGAATACTTCATCTATTTCCCTTCTTTCATTCATGAACATATCATTTTCATGGTCTAGAAAATAGTGTTCTAAAGGATCACTAGGAGGTACAGCAATAGAAGCAAGACCAATAATCTCATCCTTACTAGGTAATTCTTCCTCACGATGTTGTTTACTAAATTTAGAGAAATTAAACTCATGAACCATATCATCCAAGCCAACAATAACAATATTCTTAGTGCAGTCTATGGTAGCATTGACAGTATTTAAGAACGGTCTACCAAATATAATGGGACAAAAGCTATCTTGTGGGGAACCAAGAACAAGAAAATCAGCAGGATATTTAGTTTTCCCACACAAGACTTCAACATCTCTAACAATTCCCATTGCTGAAATAGTATCTCTATTGGCAAGTTTAATTGTGACATCAATATCTTCTAACTCAACAGGTGCAATTTCATTCTTAATTTCTTTGTATAAGTCATGAGGTATAACACTAGCACTAGCACCCATATCACATAAGCCATGATAACAATGATCTCCTATTTTAACAGAAATAACAGGCACGCCTACCACAGGTCTATGTTTATCTTTAGCACAAGGCTTAGCAATTCTAGCAGTTTCACCTTCGAACTGAATAACATGCCCATCAATATAATCAGACAAGAGATCTTTAACAATAGTAATATTAGGTTCTACTTTAACTTGCTCAGGAGGTGTATAAGTTCTAATATTGCTTTTACGAACAACAGTTGAAGCTTTAGCATGATCCTTTATTCTAACAGGGAAAGGTGGTTTCTCAATATAAGAAGTAGGAACAACAGGATCATTATAAGTGACAGTCTTTTCTTCAACTTTAACAGGTGCAGCTACTTTTACTTCTATGGGAGGATGATATTTAAACCACTTCTCCTTAGGGAGATCAACATAAGTAGCAAAAGATTCACAAAAAGAAGCTACTATCTCAGAGTCAAGTCCATATTTAGTGCTAAACTTACGGAAAATATCGGTATCCATAAAAGATTTAACACAATCAAACTTAGGTGTCATACCTGACTCCTTACCTTCGTCGAGGTCCCAATCTTCAGAGTTGCGTTTAATTCTATCCAATAAATTCCATCTGAATTCAATAGTCTTCATCATAAAAGAGCCAGCACAAGAAGTATCGAGCATGTTGCGATTGTTTTCAGAAAGCCGAGCATAAAAACTTTGCATAATTATTTCTCTTGAGAGCTCATGATTGGGGCATGAATATAACATTGATTTAAGCCTCCCCAAGCTTGAGTGATGCTTTCTCCTTCGCGAGGCCAGAAATTATATATATAATTGCGATCACGATGAACAAGATGCATAGGGTAATACTTTTGATGAAATTCCAGCTTCAATCTTTTATAGTCCCATGATCTCATATCATCACATTGCCTATACCATACCAATGTGTCTCCCTTCAAAGAAAAAGGGAAGACCTTATTATTAGCAACATCATCGGGTATACCTGCAAGCTTAAATAATCCACAAACTTCATCCACATATATTAAGTGCTCATCAGGATGCTTTGTTCCATCTCCTGTAAAAGGGTTATCTAGCAGTTTTTCTATCATACCCGAAGGATACTCATAAGGAATTTCATTTTCAATAGGTTCAGTAGGTTGAGGAGCAACTCTTTGCTCTACTGGATGGGGTGAAGATACCCCGAACAAGCCCCTCAGAGAATTACTTTCCATAGTAACAAGTGACTGTAAATTTCAGCACAGTATATAAATTTTTCCTTACCAAATTCCACCTACCAAAGGCGCTACACTCCCCGGCAACGGTGCGAGAAAAGAGTCTTGATGACCCACAAGTATAGGGGATCTATCGTAATCCTTTCGATAAGTAAGAGTGTCGAACCCAATGAGGAGCAGAAGGAAATGATAAGCGGTTTTCAGCAAGGTATTCTCTGCAAGTACTGAAATAAGAGGCAATAGATAGTTTTGTGATAGGATAAATTGTAACGAGCAACAAGTAACAAAAGTAAATAAAGTGCAGCAAGGTGGCCCAATCCTTTTGTAGCAAAGGACAAGCCGGAACAAACTCTTATAATAGGAAAAGCGCTCCCGAGGACACATGGGAATATCGTCAAGCTAGTTTTCATCACATTCATATGATTCGCGTTCGATACTTTGATAATTTGATATGTGGGTGGACCGGTGCTTGCGTGCTGTTCTTACTTGAACAAGCATCCCACTTATGCTTAACCTCTATTGCAAGCATCCGCAACTACAACAAAAGTATTAACGTAAACCTAACCATAGCATGAAACATATGGATCCAAATCAGCCCCTTACGAAGCAACGCATAAAATAGGGTTTAAGCTTCTGTCACTCTAGCAACCCATCGTCTACTTATTACTTCCCAATGCCTTCCTCTAGGCCCAAATAATGGTGAAGTGTTATGTAGTCGACGTTCACATAACACCACTAGAGGCTAGACAACATACATCTTATCAAAATATCAAACGAATACCAAATTCACATGACTACTCATAGCAAGACTTCTCCCTTGTCCTCAGGAATGGACGTAATTACTCACAAAGCATATTCATGTTCATAATCAGAGGGGTAATAATATGCATATAGGATCTAAACATATGATCTTGCACCAATTAAACCAACTAGTATCAACTACAAGGAGTAATCAACACTGCTAGCAACCTACTAGCACCAATCCCGGACTTTGAGACAAGAATTGGATACAAGAGATGAACTAGGGTTTGCAGATGAGATGGTGCTGGTGAAGATGTTGATGGAGATTGCCCTCTCCCGATGAGAGGAGCGTTGGTGATGACGATGGTGATGATTTCCCCCTCCGGGAGGGAAGTATCCCCGGCAGAACAGCTCCACCGGAGCTCTAGATTGGATCCGCCAAGGTTTTACCTCGTGGGGGCGGAGTCTCGTCCAGAAAAGTTCCTCTGTTTTTCTCATCGAAAGACCTCATATAGGAGAAGATGGGCACCGGAGAGCCACCGGGGGCCCCACGAGGTAGGGGGCGCGCCCTGGGGGGGCCCACCCTCGTGAGTAGGGTGTGGGCCCCCTGGCCTTCATCTTTGGCATGGATTTTTCTTTATTTCTTTTAAGACGTTCTGTGGAGTTTCAGGAATTTTGGGGTTGCGTAGAATATGTCTCTAATATTTTCTCCTTTTCCAGACCAGAATTCCAGCTGCCGGCATTCTCCCTCCTTGTGTAAACCTTGTAAAACAAGAGAGAATAGCCATAAGTATTGTGACATAAAGTGAAATAACAGTCCATAATGCGATAAATATCGATATAAAAGCATGATGCAAAATGGACGTATCACTTGCATGTACTTCTTGTCCAATGCAACCCTTTTTCTTATGTCTTTCAACCTACAAGGCTCTAGTAAGGCTCCTTGTTCCTCTTTTCTAATGGAGTGTTTTTAACTTCGTTCAACTCCATTGTATTCTTCTTTCAATTTGTTCAACTTCTCAAGGTTCATGGTTTCACTCATTTGTCGAAGAAGCAACTTTGTTTTACCTCTTCATCTTCCATTTTTCCCCGGTGCCATCCTAGATCCCGGGCGAGATCCTCTCGTAGTGGTGGAGTGTTGTGACGCCCCGAGACTGTTGCGCCAGGTGTCTCCCAGTTGTTCGCTGTTGTTGCCATGTCATTTGCTTGTGTGTTGCATCTTGCCATGTCATCATCCGCATTACATCTGCATGTTTTCAAAACTTGCATCTGTCCAGGTCTCCCCGTTCCTTCCGCTGTCCGTTCTGAGCCCAGACACACTTGCACGCGCCTGCGGCACGTCCGAAATATTATTTTATAAGTGGCCAGAAAATGTTCTCGGAATGGGATGAAAGTTGGCATGCGGTGTCGTTATGTTGTTAGTAGGCCGCCTGCCAAGTTTCATCGCATTCGAAGTCCGTTTGATGCCCCAACGGATAACTATAGCGGCAGTATAGCCGGTCTATCGTCGGACGGTTTCGGTCATCGGAAACAGTCACCAGGCCTCTCTCTCTTCTCTTCTCTCAGCTCGAGACTGTCTACACAGTCCACTCACCGCCACGGCCCTCCTCGCGTGTGCTTCCGAAAACCTCCCCGAACCCGACCGGGCACTCGTGTCCATTGAGTCCGGATTGTCACCCAACATCCCCAAAACGTCTTTGTTTATTTGTTGGACTCGCCCACCCTAATTTTCTCGACTGTCTGATTTGAATAGGAGGGCCCAAATGCACCCCAAATCCACCTGCTATATATACTTAAGGTCCAACCCTAAAAATTAGGAGGCTTGTCCCATCAGTCCAATCCCGCCGCCGCCACCCGGTCTCGATCCATCTCGGGATCCATCCCCTACTCGTTTTCACACACCAGCCATCTCCGTTCGATCCATTGATCCACCCAACCAGCCGCAGCCTCCTTCTTCCTCGATCCAACCAGGGATGACCCTCACCTCCAGGATCTCCTCCTCGCCCCCCCATCTCGCCTCCAAGATCAGTCACTGGACCCGTACCCCTTGCTGCTTCTCCTTCTCCCATTACCTCTCTCACTTGCTCTATGTCTTCTCCATGGAGACCCGCAGGAACACCGCTACCATGGTCGACCTCGACATGCCTCGCTGCCATCGGGAACAGAAGGGTTGACCTCGGTTTGGTATCCCTGCCTCCTTCGATGCTCCACCAGGAGCAAAGCCTCTCTCCGCCCCGTCTTGCGAGCACACCGGAGCCTTGGACCGAAGCCACCAGGACCCCAAGCTGGCCCCGTCGCTCCTCCTCTTCCCTTTGTTTTCCTCCTGTCTTCTCACATTTGTCTCTCTCTCTCTCTCTCTCTCTGCGCCCGCGGTCAACCCCGCTCCGTTCGGTGACCCCCACTTGCTGTCGTCTCATTCCCGATCGGATCTGGAGGGATCCGTTCGGATCGACATTTCCAAGCCTCGTTGCCGGCCTCCCCTTGCTTCTCCGTGCGAGCTCACGAGGAGGACAACCCCAGCGACAAGTCCCTTCTGCCTGCGCCGCCAGCTCGCGTTGACCCTGCCAGCGACCGATGCGTGGGCTGCATCGGGTGCCAGCCACCTGCGACACCCGCTCCAGCGCCCCGCTTGGGCCTCCTGCCGAGCTGGCCTGCTCGACTGCGCCCCATGGTCTGCCTCCACCTCCTCACCAACGGACCGAAGCCCATGGGTGAGCTGCTCCCTAGCGCCTCTCTGTTGGCCCAAGTGCAGATTCGGCCCGATGTATATTTTTTCTGCTATGAACGAATTTCGCTATTTCCATAAAAACTGCATATTTACAGATTACCCCCTGCTATTCATGCATTTAATAACTAATTAACCTTAGCTCCAAATCTAATAAACTTTATATGTATTTGGGATAGAAAAATGCCTAGTTTACCATGGTGTACTTGCTTTGCTTGTTTAACAACTCTAAAATTGTGTTTAGGGCAGAACAGTACCAAATCCATAATTTGCATATGAGGATTTACCGGAATTGTTGTTTGTTATTTCCGGCCTCATTTAAACTTGTCTAGATAGGTAGTTTTCATTATGTTTCACCTCTTGCCATGTTTAACAACATTTAATATTGTTGGGTACCTAAACGAGAGAGAACTAAATAAGCCGTGTGGTGTTTCATCAATATGCAACTCGTTGCATATTGAGCTCCACTTAATTTGTAGTATTGTTTGTGCACTTTTCCATGCCATGCTTCATTAAACCGGACATGCATCATAGTTGGTTGTGCATCATGCCATGTTCATGTGATGGTCGTTTACTATGTTGCTTGCTTCTTTCCGGGTTGCTGCTCTCGTTAGCTTCGGTTTCGTTCTGGAGTTGTGAGGATTCGTTCGACTACGTCCATTTGTCTTCTTCATGGACTCGTTCTTCTTCCTTGCGGGATCTCAGGCAAGATGACCATACCCTCGAAATCACTTCTATCTTTGCTTGCTAGTTGCTCTCTCTATTGCTATGGTGCGATACCTACCACCTGCTATATCATGCCTCCCATATTGCCATGTCAAGCCTCTAACCCACCTTTCCTAGCAAACCGTTGTTTGCCTATGTTACCGCTTTTGCTCATCCCATCTTATAGTGTTGCTAGTTGCAGGTGAAGATGGAGTTTGTTCCATGTTGGAACATGTTATGTTGGGATATCAAAATATCTCTTATTTAATTAATGCATCTATATACTTGGTGAAGGGTGGAAGGCTCGGCCTTATGCCTGGTGTTTTGTTCCACTCTTGCCTCCCTAGTTTCCGTCATACCGGTGTTATGTTCCTTGATTTTGCGTTCCTTACGCGGTTGGGTGTTATGGGAACCCCTTGACAGTTCGCTTTGAATAAAACTCCTCCAGCAAGGCCCAACCTTGGTTTTAACATTTGCTACCTAAGCCTTTTTGGGTTCTGCAGACTCAAGGGTCATCTTTATTTTAAACCCCCGGGCCAGTGCTCCTCTAAGTGTTGGTCCAACCTGTCAGCCGCCGGTGCCCACCAGGGGCAACTCTGGGCTGGCCTACCGAAAGTTTGGACAATCTGGTATGCTTTTTTTATAATGCGGTATTTTGATGGCCTCCCTCCGAGAGTATAATTATGTGTTATTTATAAATTAACCCACACCTATGCAGGGAAGTTACTTGCGGTGGTGGCCACATGTATTCTATTGATGTTATAGTGTTGCATGTTGAAATTTACTTCAGCAAATGACAACAGGTGCAAGATTGATGTGTTTTTATAAGTTGGTTGGTGCGGATTGAATTGAGAAATCATTGACTAGTCAAAATCATGGACCAATTCAAAATTGAATACCTCACCTGGATAAGAGAGCTTCTCGAGAAAGTGTTGACCAAGTCAGAAATTAAGAACTCAATCAAAATCATATTGATGCTATAGTGTAGCATGTTGGCAGATGGCGAGAGAGTGTGCAAGACTGCTATATTTTTATAAACTAGTTGTTGTCAATTAATATGAGAAATAATTGACCAGTTAAAATCATAAACTAAATTTAAAATTGAACACCTTACTTGGATGATAAAGCTCCTTAAAAATTTATTGACAAAGTCAAAATTGGGAAGCCAATCCAAAACCAATGTCCTTAATTGAATGAGAGGCCTTCAACCCCTAGGGAGCTTAGTGATATAGGAGATGCCATCCTCTTGTAATAAAATTGCCATCCTCACAGTAATAAAAATTGTCACCCTATTATAAAAATGAAAAATGCCACCCCTCATACAAATAAAAAT
Organism: Triticum urartu; assembly: GCF_003073215.2. Lineage (NCBI taxonomy): Eukaryota > Viridiplantae > Streptophyta > Magnoliopsida > Poales > Poaceae > Triticum > Triticum urartu. Next base: position 333,610,098 of record NC_053025.1, on the reverse strand, counting down.
GTCACCCTCTTACAATAAAAATGATATCCTCTTATAATAAAAAAATTGTCATACTCTTATAATAAAACTTCCCCATGACAAGTAAAAAAACCCATGATTTTGGACGAATTAAAAACAAAAAGCTTCAAAAATGCCAAAGTTATATATAAATATCAGTTTTACCATGAATATTCACAAAGCCCCCCACCAGCCAATTGGCAAAAGCCTAGTGCTCTTGTAAAGAGGCCGCGGATAATCACTTTGGTCGCTCAAAAAAATCACTTTGGTCCCTAAAGTTAAAAAAACAGGTGAACCAATGCTCAAGCTTGTGTTCTTTTAGAGAAACTATGGGAGTATGCTACATATTTTTTGTAAAAATAGGGTACAAGAAATGTATTTGCAAAGAAAAATAAAATAGGGAGCTATACAAAAACAAAACAAACCTATAGTAAACCTATGGCAAACAAGGCAAACAAACAAAACAAATACAACAAGTAAATACATGAAGGCCAACTATTTGAAAGCATTATCCCAAGATTCAAAGTGCACATAGTTCTTTTGAGTTGCTCTATGAGTGAGCTAATGAAGTTCCATTTTAAATTTTCTCCTTCAACTATAAAGGTTTTGTTGCAATATGCCCTAGAGGCAATAATATCGTATTAGTATACTTCCATCTTTATAATTAAGAGTTTATATTCTATGCTATAACTACTATCATCCTAGAATATGAGCTTTAGTGGAAAACTCATATGCATGTGTGGAATGATAAATAGTAAAACCTGATCCCTAGACTCGCCCATAAGACTAGCTTAAGTGTTGTTGGTGATCATGTTTTCTGGATCTTAAGATATCGTTAGGTGTAATGATAGTCCTGAATTTTTTTGAGAATATGACATTGCAAGAACGATCATATTGAATTAACCCAAACTTGTTTGCTATACTTTGAGGTACTATTGTCACAAGTCAACCGTTATATCACGGAGAGCTAATGTATGCTTTAGTTCCTTAGACAATGAGAGTATCATACTCACTTCTTACCGTACAATGGACTCTGGGATTGCTCAAATGTCATTTGTAACACGGTGATCATAACGACTACTTACAGGTTCATTGGAAAGTTTGAAAAAGGGTTTGATAGCTCAAGAGTGGGATTTTCTACTCCAACAATGGAGAGATATTCTTAGGGCCCTCTTGGTGTGATGGTATCCATCATCGTCTGGTCAGACACAGGTGACTAGGTCACATGGATGACGGAACATGTCAACGAGAAACAAGAACAAAACCGGTAACGAGGATACTAGTATAGTGAGCATGAGAATGACTCAATAGGATACTGATATATCTCACCTCAAATTTTGCAAAGTATCGTGAACCAAAGGGAATAGCACATGATCACCAAAGGTTCTCTCGAATGTCATTCATGTATTCATAGTGATCAATATGGATGTCCACGATTATGCTATTACTCATTGACCGAAAGGGGTTTTGTTTAGGTCTATATTTTACCGAATCTACAGGGTCATAAGCTTAAAGGAATCATGATTTGCCGAGTGTTAGTGGATCTAGAGTTATGAGAAAATATTTATGAAATAGTTTCATTAATATTATAAATAGTTTCAGGAGGAACTGGAAGCATCCCGGGTTACTGGGAGAGTTTTGGGGTTTTCCGTGTAATGACCGAAATTGATATAGGTGAAAAATGTTTCTAGGGATGTTAAATTAATAATAAAAAGCTCTAATAATAATTAGGAGGCTTTTATAATTATTAAAATATCAACTGGTCTTAAAAGACCAAGTGGTGGAGAGTTATTGGGCACTAGGGGCCAATAACACTTGCCCCCATATCTTGTTGGACAAGCTAGGGAAGGAAAAATTGGAGGGGAACTCCCCCCACTCTTGGCCATCCAAAGGAGGAGGTTTTCTTTCCCCTTGTGGCGCCCCTCCCTCTCCTCCAACCTATATATACTTGAGGATTTGGCCCTTTGTAGACATGTTTTTGGAGTTTCCTCTAGTTCTCTAGTCCTAGTTCTAGTTGATCCAATTAGAGCTAGATATAATCCTCTCCCTCTAATTCCCCCGTATCAGTTAGCTCTGGACGGCGAAGCGCTACCGGATCATGAAGATTGTACGCTTTTCTTTTCCTTTTTTGCAAACTATGGACAAGTCATGCTTTCAGTCTTCGGTTCGAGGGATTGTTCGTGAATGGCTCGAGGGACTTCAAGTATGATATACACCGACTCTTCTTCAGCCGCAACTCGGAGTTGGTAACAATCCGATCTAAACCTCTATACGCATCTTCATAGCATTCCTGGTTCGATCGTAGGATAATTTTTTTTGTTTTGTATGGTGTTTCCCAACAGTGGTGTCATGAGCGGTTCTATGAGTAGACACTGGTGCGCATCGGTGCTATACAAATGGTTTTTAACCCCTTTCCGCGATGGCATTTGGAACCATCTCCAAGTGAGTGTGGGTGATAGGGGGGTCCTTCCCACATGACCCAGAAACCGTCGGGGATAGGGCCCCTACAGTACTCCTACTCGTTTCTACTCGCATTGCCATCACAGTCGATATTTTGTGGTGCTATGTTTACAATGCGCAACCCATCACAAACGGTTCACTATTATAGAACGTGTATGATGCGCAGCCCATCACAAATGGTTCACTGTTAAGAAGATTAGCTAATTGTCATACGAGTGTCGGACAGGATTATGAAACGTCCGTCCGTCGTAACATCATCATACACGACAACTATCGCACACGCTATTCTGTGGTGCAACGTTTACGATGCATACTTCATCAGAAACAGTTCATGGTTGCGAATCGTGTATGATAAGGCAACTAACACAAACGTTTAGTTTGCCAGCACCGTTTGTGATATTGTCTGACACCGCACATGCTTTGCAAACAACAACTATGTGCATGCTTGCACATGTTTCCTCTCTGTGAACCGTCTCGGATTATGGTGTATATCGCAAACATTTGTTTTAACAACCGTGTGTGCAGTAACAATCTGGAGAGCATAATTTCACCGTAATTTAATTGCTGCTATTTCAAATTGTACCAGATTTGAATTTGAATGCATGCTACAACTTTATTCATATCCATCAGGTTCAAACAATCAATGCATTATTCGATTCATAGGTACATATGTTCAAGAATTACATAAGAACCAAATAAAGAATGATGAACCACAGTTTTATACTTTACTATTAAAGATGGTAAAGAAAGAGGCAAAATATATTCTGGTTGCTGAACAAGGTGAAGCGGAATGCCCATATTGTGCCCTCCTCCATGCAGAAGGCACACACGACTCTAGTCCAATCCCTTGTGATGGCCGATCGCCCATCCTTCACGGTATTCATGAAAAAATCTAGATAATCATCGTGTTTTGGTAGAAACACTTTAACCCTTGCATGCCCACCAATCATATAGTTTGAGAGGTAATCTTGAGTAAACTACTTTGGCAACCACTGCAAAGGAAAAAGATTCAGACATTATCATCTAACACAACTCATTATGGGCAGTAAAAAGAAGGCTGCATGGTTCTTACTTACCATCCCGCAGTTTGCTGTTGTCTTGGATAAAGTGTAAACAAATAGTTTAATTGCCATCTTTGGACCCATTTTACTAACAATCTTTATCAACTTCCTCACTTGATGCTGGTTCATCGATATCTCATTGCCCCATACACAGAAAGGGTCGAAGCATGGATCTTTACCAATGACATATGTACCTAAAAGCACCAACTTAATATTAGAAGCTAAACATCAACTGCACAATGATGTAGTACAACACTCTTTTATAATATGTCTATATACATCCGTATGTGCTAGTCCATTTGAAATCTCTAAAAAAGACAAATATTTGGGAAAGGAGGGAGTATCTTATAACATCCAATACAGTCACATATTAGATGAATTAACATCTTATATTATGGGCCGGAAGGAGTTTAGTGCATTCTTACAAATTATCGGTTGATTAACTGTTTTTGTATCCATGGGTTATAGTTAGTTTGAGCTAGTTCGGGCTCAAATATCCCTAAAGTATATCTAAACACGAGGGCTAGTTTGAGCTAGTTACATCTATAACCCACCCAAAAAACTATCCAACCCAAGAGGTGCTAATTGGAGCTAGTTCTCCTAGTGCATTTATTGCCAATCTAACCCTGCCATCCCAGCAACTCTTTGGATGGAGTTAGTTCAGGGTTAGTCATGAGCTAGAAACTAACTCTAACCTCTAGCTAACTTGAGTATCCAAACAGGGCTGTGTTGTTGTTGTTGTTGTTGTTGTTGTTGTTGCTGCTGCTGCTCTTCTACGTATATCTAGACATCATTAGAACATTAATGTAACACTCTTCGTTGTTGCTATGTAGCCTAGGATTGCATATTTAGACATTAAGTACAGTGCATGTTGCTATGTAGCCTCAGATATATTACATATGGCCCTAGTTAACCTAACGATAAATGGGCTGCAGATATATTCAGTTAAAAGTCTGATTCACCATTTAGTCCCTTATCAGCCGCCGGTCTATATGGTACCATCTACCGATATCCTAAACAGTGAGTAGATATAAGCCATTGGATGAAACTAACCTAGATGCAAAACAGTAGTCATTCCCAAAATTGTCCTGTGTAGGTACATTGAGAAGCATGTTAAGCACAACAGGCTAAACATCAACCAAAATTATCCATGGCAGACAAAATAATCTCTAAAAGATAGCTTCAGTGTGCAGGTTTAAACATGCTAGTAAAGCAAAATAAGTGGAAAGGTGTGCTAACTGCAATAGGCCTAACATTTAACAACAAGCAAACATAGTCATTCAAACTGGTATTGTCCCGGTCTAAGTACATTGGTTATTGTTAAATAAAAATGGAAAGGCGTGTTAACTACAAGATGCAGCAACCAAATGTAGTCATTCATAGTGGTATTATTGAAACTGGTACTGATGAAATTGAACTACACAGTTCATACTTGCACATATATAACATCACGTTGTGAATAACTAGAATAAACAAGGCATACTACGAACAACCAAAGATAGCATTTGAAACTGGACATATGCTAACTACAAACAATCGAACAATCAAAAAACTTTAAAAGAGGCATATGCTAGCTATAACAGGCTTAACAACAAGCAAATATATGCATTCCTATCGGTATCTTTAAAACTAGATTGATGAAATGCACTGCATAGTAAATAATTGCACATATAGAGCATCACATTGTGAACAACTGAAATAAACAAGGCATACGACAAACAACCAGATATAGCAATTAAAACCGGACATATTCTCACTACACTACAAAAGGGACTCGACAAAACAAATGATGGGTTTCCCCCTGTGAAGAGGCATGGAAAAACAAATCATGGGTTTCCTCACTTGTCATAGATGGGCTCATTACTGTGGGAAGAGCACGGACCCTGGATGCGCTCCATGTTATCGCAGATGGGCTCCTTCCCGTTGGAAGAGCACGACTGAAGGGTGCTCTCCCTGATGTCGCAGATGGGCGCTTTCCCCTTGGAAGCGCATATGTGCTCTTTCCCCTTGGAAGAGCCGGAGAGGGTGCCCTCCTCGTGGTCATCGTAGATGAGGTCTGACTTGGAAGCTGTGGACCCCAAGCCAGCATCGCAGAACATGTCCTTCAGAAATGACAAAAGGGGCTCGATGGCGATGTAGAATGGCAAATTGTTGACAACGGGCCAGAGGAGATCAGTGGCGGGGCCATGGATGAGATCGACGGTGATTGAACCCGAGGGGTTGGGGGTGGGCCACTTAACATGTGACATAGCCCGCCTCAGGCCGTCGCTGTCGATGACCTCAATGTCGTAGCCGGCGGCCGAGACATGCCTGCATACTCTAGCCTGCTGCTTGAGTGCCTGCCGCCAGTAATGGTCGTCAAATTCCTCGGCGACTTCGGGCAAAGAGACCGCTATACACCTCTTTTGGGCCAGTAGCTCCTCGAGCTCCACGGGAAGCGTAGCCGGGCTTAGGCTGTGACGCTCTGGAGTGGGGGATGGGGATCTATGGGAAAGGGGGCGTTTGGCAGGCATCATCTAAGAAACTCAGGGCGACCTGGGTACGGAAATCAGTGGGTAAGCTGCACGGGCAAACTGGCAGATGTTGACAATGGAGGCCTTGCGGCGGCAGTGACGGTGGTGGGGACCTTGCTAGGGTTTCGAGCGAGGGAGGGTGTGTGTGTGCGCGCATGCCCGAGGAGGTTTTTGGGTGTGTGTGTGTGGAGGGGGCGCGAGGTGTTTGAGGAAATGATGCGGGTACTGAAAATTTTACTACGCGGGAGTCAAACGCGGGAGTGAAATGCCGGGCTATTGAAAATTTTGATGATAGTGCATCGCACACGGTCCGGAGATAACAAACGTGTGTTATGAAACAGAAAAACCTCGATGCGGGTAGATATTTTCTAGGGATGCATGCGGGATCGGGAACAAGAAACATCACACATGGTCCGGAGATAACAACCGTGTGTTTTGAAACAGAAAAAACCCTCGAGGCGGGTAGATATTTTCTAGGGATGCAGGCGGGATTGGGAACAAGAAACATCGCACACGGTCCGGAGATAACAACCATGTGTTATGAAACAGAAAAACCCTCGAGGCAGGCAGATATTTTTGAGAGGGGGGCCTCATGGAGCCCAATGTACTGTGCAGATGTGTGCATGATAGGGGCACCGGCGTGGCACACGGTTAGTTTGAGTGAACCGTGTCTGTTGCGTCATCCGACTTGTCTAATGTTCATAAACTTGGCGAAAAATGACGCGAGAGAGGGTCAGAACACGAAGACACTTGCATGTCGACCAAATTTATGTATCAAAAGGGCGGTTTGATTTTCCAATACCAAATGCAACTTTGATGTGGCACCTCTCTTGCAAAGCGCACGGTATTGCTTGCCCCCACCCCCTCATGTCGGCACGAAGGGAATCCTATGCTATGAGTGCATGCCCCCTCCCCCCCAACCGAGGTTCACCTAGCAAAGTGTGAAGTAGCTAGCAGCTCCCCTCCTCCCTCGTGTCAGCACGAAGGGAATCCTAAGCTATGAATGCATGCCCCCCAACTGAGGTTCATTCACCTAGCAAAGTGCGAAGTAGCTAGCAGCCTCCCTCCCCCGTGTCGACACGAAGGGAATCCTAAGCTATGAATGCATGCCCCCCAACTGAGGTTCACCCTAGCAAAGTGCGAAGTAGCTAGCAGCCCCCTCCCTCGCGTCGGCATGAAGGGAATCCTAAGCTATGAATGCATGGCCCCCAACTGAGGTTCACCCTAGCAAAGTGCGAAGTAGCTAGCAGCCCCCCTCGTGTCTACACGAAGGGTATCCTATCTATGAATGCATGCCCCCCAACCGAGGTTCACCTAGCAAAGTGTGAAGTAGCTAGCAACCCCCTCCCTCATGTCGGCATGAAGGGAATCCTAAGCTATGAACGCATGCCCCCCAACTGAGGTTCACCTAGCAAAGTGCGAAGTAGCTAGCAGGCCCCCCTCATGTCGGCATGAAGGGAATCCTAAGCTATGAATGCATCCCCCTCTCCTCCAACCGAGGTTCACCTAGTAAAGTGCGAAGTAGCTAGCAGCCCCCCTCGTGTTAGCACGAAGGGAATCCTAAGCTATGAATGCATGCCCCCCAACCGAGGTTCACCTAGCAAAGTGCGAAGTAGCTAGAAGCCCCCCTCGTGTCGCCATGAAGGGAATCCTAAGCTATGAATGCATGCCCCTAACCGAGGCTCACCTAGCAAAGTGCGAAGTAGCACCCCCACACACACTTTCAGTCAGCAGGACAGAGAGGCATATCTCACCAAGATAGATCGTAAAACGAACCAAGAATAATCCACCTCGGTCGTACAACCTCTCTCTTGTTGTTGGTCAAAGTGATGGCCTTCCATGAGACCTCGGAGATGGGCTAGCTCGCCAATAATCACGCAAGTAGCTAGTCCCCAAAGACAACCACTACATGCGTGTGGCCCAAACATATGTATGGAGAGGTGTGTTTTTGAGTAACAATGGAACAAATTTGATGTGGCACCATGATTTCAACCTAGAAATCCCCACACTGAGTGAGGGTTAGGTTGACGATGCATATGTATGTTACACCACACTTCAAGCCAACGACGGGGATTCATGCATGCATGCGTGCATAGTACACTACAAAAAAAAGACATCTGTGACATTTTGGGCCGAACGAATTTTTTTTCTATCATACATATGACACTTCTATGACGATAATTGTGACAAAACCCGGTATCATCATAGATGTGGTGGGCTCCTACTTCTATGACAGAAAATGGGCTTTTCGTCCTGGGCGGGCTGGAGACGCAGCTGCATGACATTCTTTGGGCCATCCATGACGGAAAAAACCGTGGTAGAAGCGAGGGGGAGGAAAATTTCGGGGAGTTCCCGGTTACGGTGGGAGGTCGGGGGCTGAGAGATGCGCGTTTCCCTCGTACACGTACGCGTGTGTGTGTGCGAGGCGTTGGCTCTAACTAAACCCGAGTGAGGCGTTGGGCTCTAACTGAACCCGAGCGATTGCACTGCAGGCTACGCGTTACTGAACCCGAGCGATCGATCGATGGCTGTTAACTGAACCTGATCGAGTGATTCCTTCGCTACTGCTGCTAACTGAAGCCGACCGATGCTACCTCTGGGATGAACAGTGAGCGATGGCATTGCCTCTGGATGAACAGGACCCCGTCGTGTGGTGGAGGGCTGGATGAACAGTAGACGGTGGAGGGGTGCCCGTGGAGGGGTGGTTGAACAGGACCCTGTGGTGTGGAGGCCTGGATGAACAATAGACGGTGGAGGGTGCCCATGGAGGGGTGGTTGAATAGTAGCCGGTGGAGTAGCGCACGGTGGAGGCTGGATGAACAGGAGCCCGTGGAGGCTGGAGGAGGTCGACGGTAGCTCGTGGAGGCTAGAGGAGGTCAGCGGTGGAGATGAACAGTATCCCATGGAGTCCCGTTTTGCTGTATGCCACACCCCTCCCGATGAACAGGACCCCTGTTATGACCGTAGGAGGTCCGTTTCATCCGTTTTGCGATACGCCACACCCCTCCCCATCAACAGGACCCCCGTTTCGACCGTAGGAGGTCCGTTTCCTCCATTTTGCGGTACGCCGGACCCCTCTCAATCAATAGGACCCCGTTCCGAACGTAGGAAGTCTGTTTCCTCCGTTGTGCGGTACGCCAGGCCTCGATTCCATCGCCTGTTCTGTCCAAGCCCTCCCGATAAACACGACCATGCATTCTGTTCTGACCCAGCCGGTTGGCTCCCACGCGTTCCGTTGCCTCCCGATGAACACGACGCATTCCGTTGCCTCCCCATGAACACGACGCATCCCGTTGCCTCCCCATGAACACAACGACGACACTGTTTCTCCGTTCTGACCCAGCCATGTACACGAGCCCTGGCCGTACATATGCACGAGTAGGCGTTCGAGACCCCGCCCGTATGTACACATACATGGCCGTATTTTCTTTCTTGCACCATGGCCGCTGTATGTACGTGTACATGCTACGTGTGCACCTCTATTACGACACGTACGCGCCTCTACTACGACAGGTGCGCGCCTCTGAATCCACTAGTATATATGTACATACACGTTCGTGACCAGAATGACAACGCTACGTACGCTTCGACCAGGCGGGTCCTGACTGTCAGGCACTTCATTGCCTGCGAAGATGTAGCTGGTGGGTCCCAGCAGTCGCGGGGCGAATCATTTTTTTGCTCGGACGCACTTCCTTGCGTGTGAAGATGTAGCTGGTGGGTCCCAGCAGTCAGGGGCAAACGTTTTTTCGTTAAATACGGTGGCCCGTCTAGTGGGTCCCCGCTGTCAGGTGGAGGAATAATTATTTTGCACGTAATAAGGAGGCACTTCCTTGCTGCGGCCGTGGACCCAGCTGTCAGCCTCTCCACGTACAGTCCATGTCCAATGGAAGCCGTTCCTTGACCATGTTGACCACGCCACACCGAGAGCACCAGGGCGGTGGATGATGGCGAGGCCTAGGAAGGGGATGACGCGGAGCCGGGGAAGATGCGTCAGTGGATGCCCAGGCATAGAGGGGTACGAGGGTTCACTGGTTCGCTGCGGTGTGAGGCTGCCATCGCCGCAGAATAACAGGGGGTGTCGGTCGTTGACCATGTTGACCAGGCCGCGCTGAGAGCACCAGGGCGATGGACGACGGTGAGTCCTAGGAAGGGAACTACACGGAGGCAGGGAAGACTCGGCAGTTGTTTCCCACGCGGAGGGAATTATGACTATACGAGGGTTTACTGATTCGTCTGTCGTCGCCGGAGAATAACACCAGGTGTGGGTGAGTAGAGGGATGGCTAGGCCAGCGATGGGAGTACGGTGGGGCGGTGAGGCCTGCGCGATAGCACAACCGGTCGCGGGGAGGAGGGAGCAGGCAGTCCCGCCGGCGCTTGTTTGAGCGGCTGGAGCACGAAGAGTAGAGATTGAAGAAACACGACGGCCGTTCGACGGACATCCAACAGTCACTGCTTGTGCTTCAACCTTTTTTTAGGAAAGCCTCAAATCTGTGGAAAACAGCATACAACCCATCTGCCATTATTTCTAATAATTTACAGCCCATTTGCTAATTCTTAAGGTTTTTTTTGGAGCCCATATTCTTTTTGTTAGCATTACAGCCCATATTGTGGCCACGGTTAAAAAATTATATGAAATTTTGCATATTTCGGTGCGGTCTGAACTGTTTTTAATCCCGAAATTTCGACTCAAATTCAAACTAATTTTAAAAATAAATGTATATCAATATAAAATCCAACAAATTCTCCACGTATAAAAATTAATGTAATTTAAAATCTCGAAATGAAAAAAAGACATTTGAAACTAATTGCCGGTTTGATGCGTTTTAAAAATGTACATCCCATTTCTCATTACTAATGGGCCATTTTCTCGGCCAGCCGAATGAAAGCTCTCCTTGTCTTGAAATATTTGCAGCCCAACAGGCCTGACAAAGCGACTTACTTGGCAAATCACCAAAAAACCGGGCTGTGGCCATGGACCCATCTGTCAGCCTCTCCACGTACAGTACTCTTTCGATGGAAGTCGTTCCTTGACCACGTTGACCACGCCGCGCGGAGAGCACCACGGCGGTGGACGACGGTGAGGCCTAGGAAGGGGATGACGCGGAGTCGGGGAAGACGCGACAGTGGAAGCCCGCGCGGTGAGGAGTATGAGGGTTCACTGGTTCGGCTGCGGTGTGAGGCTGCCGTCGCCGCAGGGCCTGGCCAGCGGTGGGAATAGTAGGGGGCGGTGAGGCCTCCGCGGCAGCACAACCGACCACGGGAGGCAGGAGCATGCGACACGACTGGCGCTGCTTTGGGCGGCTGGAGCAAGAAGACCAGAGGTTGAAGAAGCACTACGGCCGCTGGATGGACATCGTACGGTCGCTGGAGCTAGAATCATTCATATTGACTAAGTTGACAAAGCCCTTCGTGCCCGTCAACTTAGTAGGCCCACAAGTCAGCCTCCCACCAAGGTGGGTCCCAGCTAGCCGGGGGAGTATTCATATTTTTGTGCGTAATAAGGAGGCACTTCCGGTGGGTCCGAGCTGACAGCGGGGGGAACATTTTTTTCGCGAAATACGGTGGCCCGTCAGGTGGGTCCCAGCAGTCAGGGGGCAAACGTTTTTTTCACAAAATATGGTGGCCCGTCTAGTGGGTCCCTGCTGTCAGTTGGAGGAATCATTGTTTTCCGCATAATAAGGAGGCACTTACTTGCTGCGGCCGTGGACCCAGCTGAGACTCTCCACGTATAGTATACTTCCGATGGAAGTCGTTCCTTGACCTTGTTGACCTCGCCGTGTTCCGTTGCATGCATGCGTCCATGGGCGTGGTGCGTCCCCACTATCAGCCTCTCAGGTACAGTCATCTTCCAATGATTCTCGGTTGTTGACCATGTTGACCACACCGTGCCGAGCGCATCCAGACTGGAATGACCCAGAGATGGGGAAGATGGGGCAGTGGAGTCGCAGATGGAGAGGAGTGGGAAACTTCACTGGTTCGGGTGCGTGGCAGCACAGCCGCGGTGCCGCCCATGGGAGACAGGAGCGAGAACAGAGGTTGAAGAAGGAGCACGGCTGTTGGATTAACATCCAACGGTCCAGCTGCTAGAATCATTTGTTGATTAAGTTGACAAAGCCGTGCGTACACGTCTGCTTAGTAGGCCCACAAGTCAGTCACCAAATCTGATGGGTCCCAGCTGTCAACGGGATGAATAATTTTTTTCGTAAAACAAGGAGGCACTTCCTTCCATGCGAAGATAAAGCCGGTGGGTCCCAGCTGTCAGGTGGAGGAAACATTTTTTCATCTTAACAAGGAGGAACTTTCCTTGCGTGCGACCATGGACCTCGTGGGTCCCAGCCGTCAGGCTCTCCACGTACAGTCCTCTTCCGATGACTCTCATTTGTTGACCACGCCACACCGAACGCAGCGAGGCCCCGGACGGGAACGACTCGGAGATGGGAAAATGCAGCAGTGGAGTCGCAGATTGAAAGGAGGAGAAGGGTTATAACTGGTTCTGTTGCAGCGTGGGGCTGTAGTCGGTGGAGAATAACAGGAGGTGTCGAGGGGTGGAGGGATAGCCTGGCCGGCGGTGGGGTAGCGCTTTGCAGCGATGCGTGCTAAGCAGAGCCGCTAGCCGCCGGAGGCCGGACCAGGCGGTCCCGGCGACGCTGGAGGAAGAAGACAAGAGATTGAAGGTGCATGCTGGACATTGGATATAAATCCAATGGTTGTGGATGACACAACCATTTGTTGACCAAGTTGACAACGCCCTGTGTAGGCTTCGACCTATTGGCCCACATGTCAGCCTGCAAAAATGTGGCATATATTTAACCCATGTTTTCTAGAATGTACAGTCCATTTGCTGCGCTGGGTGAACAAATAATTTCGCGTCAATCAGGCCCATTTATATTTTCTAAGAAATCCTAGCCCATTTGCACTTCCTTGAAATACACGTATTAGGTGGGCTCGTTATATATAATGTTATGTTAGAAGGAGAAATTAATATCAAAGAATAAACCGGAGAGGCACATTATATATATATGTATATATATATAATTAAGAAATTAGCGAGTTATTGATCAAAATAAAAATGAGCGTGTTATTATTAAATTGGTCCTTAAAATCTTCGCAAGCTTTTGTACACAATCACCAGGATTTTCCTTGCCTGTGAGTCAAAACCAACCAGGATTTTCCTTGCCAACTTCCGTTAAACATTTACTTTTATAAGTTAATAACACGTGAGATGTTTTTATAATGTATATATAAGTCTCTATAAAATATACGATAATAGTAATAATATAAATCTTTCCCTAATAATAAAGCACAGATTGACTCTTTGGGTTCACCGTCACAATACGCTTCTTTCCGTGAATTTACGCTTTTAGTTTTTTTCTGTTAGTTTTGATCGACAGTCTGTCCAATTGCTGCGAGGCGGTACTAAAAACTTTGTTCATCCTTCTGTATCTGTACGTTACCTGATTTTCACACATGTACTCGGAGTAATCCCACCTCGATTGCTTACATGAAAGTCTACCAGTTTATATACCTAGAAAAATTGCATATCAACCACGAGCCTCTTGAATCAACAAACATAGAATGAGAACGAAGGGAAATTGTACAACGAAACGGCAGTCCAGCGCGAAGCTGTTCAGTCCAGCGCTCGCCGGGGTGAGGAAGCGGAGGCGCAGCGCGCGGACGCCTGCGATGCAGCCTATTCCACACGCTGTCCACCTCTACACCACGCACGACATGGACACGAGAGCGGCGGCAGGGTGGCTTGAGGCTCGTGGTGGATCGGATCCAGCGAGGGGAAGGTCGGATCCGTCGGCTTGGAGAGGGAGGTGTGGAGGAGCACGCGGGACAGAGGGCGGAGGAGGATGGAGGCGGAATGCCAAGGTCAAGCTGTGGACTCGGAGTGGAGGAGCCATGGAGAGGCCCGGGAGCCACCACAGCAGCCACGAGAGCGAGATGGGCCTGGCCATGCCCGGCGGTCGTCAGCCGACTTCGTGTTTCGCTGCTGATGATCCCTGACCACCTTCTGCCCGGGGTCGGCTACATGCTGTTATCTCAGTTTGCTTGGTAGTTTCATTCTTGCTTAAGATTAGACCTAGCCGTGTAGATGCAGATGGACATTGGAGGTACAGTGTTGGCACTAACGACTTGGATAAAAATATTTTTGTATGCACTCCGAGTGGGTCAGTCTATATACACTGAAATTTTCACATTCAGTTTCCTTCAGTTAGATGATAGCAAGGAGATAATGCACTCCTTTTTTCTGAAAAAATATCATAAGGGACATCTTTTGGAAGAATGACGAGCCATGTTGGCCGTAGTTGGAGTGAAATAATTACAACTTTTTTGTGCCAAATAATCAAATATAGCACTGGTTCAGAAAAAAAAAACCGAAACCATGAGAAATGTTGTTGTTGGATGTCAGTGCGCATCATATATCCTCTTGGCCATGCCGGTCATAACAACAACAACTTTCTTCAGGCTGGTGATGCTCATATTGTCAATCATTCTCACTGTGGTGCCTAAGACAAAAACTCCTAAGGCAGTTTGGTAATTTATGATGTTATTACATTAGAGCACATGTAATGACAGACCCGGTAAAGAAGAATAGAACGTAAGTGTGTGCCATATTTTTTCCCCGTTGCAACGCACGGGCCCTTTTGCTAGTATATATAATGTGGTTAGAAGGGAAAACATAAATTGGACACAACATTACTTTTATAAGAGACCTGCGTTTTATACCCCACAGTAGGCATACTAACAAGTTCACACACAAATACAACAGAAAAGCTAAACATTCATATCAAACTCAGGTTCACAGGACACCACTACTAGGGAAAACCTTATACACAGAACTTTAGCAATAGCGCGGGTCAAAAAAGCACGCTGGTGCTAAGTAGCAGTAGCGCTCCTGTGCAAACTGCGCTGCAGATAAAGTTTTAGCAGTAGCGCGTCTTGTTCTAAACACATTACTACTAAAATTCCCACGGCTTAGCCATAGGCTACACATAGTAGTAGCGACCTATATCGAACCGTGCTACCGCTACTTTCTTTATACCAGCGCATTTTAATCTAAACTCGCTACTGCTAAAGGATATAAAATTAAATGGAAAGCAAATAGAAAGGTAATTGAAATTGAAAGAAATAGAATAAGGTGAAAGGAAAAAAATAAAATGTGAAGAAAACTAAATGAAAAAGGGGAAAAAGAGAAAGGAGTAGCAGTAGCGTGTATCCCAGAACGCGCTGTAGTTAACGTAGCAGTAGCGCGCTTTCTGAAACGCGCTACTCCTACTTCTGACTTAACCATGGGGTTCGTCCTTCCCCACGGCCACTTCCCCCAAATCCAGCTCTCCACTCTCGCCGCCGTTGTCGCCCGTCGGCCGCCGTGTGCTCTCCGCACACCCTCTACGCCGCCCCGATCCCAGATTCAACGCCGTGCCCGCCCCCGACCCCAGATTCAACGCCGCGCCCGCCCCCGACCTCAATGCCGCCCCGACGCCGCCCCCGACCCCGACCTCGACACCGCCATCCGCCGCGCGCCTGAGCCCCGACCCCGACCTCGACGCCGCCTGCCCCTCCCTCGTTGCAGTATAGTTCGCTACCATATAATTCCATGCCATATAGTTCGCTACCATATGTGCCGATAACCAAAAGGCACAAGTTGGGACCAAAGACTGGACTGCGTTTTTCTAGGCTATGCACCAAGCAATATTTTTGGCGTTCACTCTCCTATACTTGGAGTTTGAAAATTGGTTGACACTGGTTGATACTCGAATGAATATAGGCACTTCTTGTCAACATCAATGCTTGTCTGAGTGAACTTTGGAGTACATAGCAGCAGCATAAGTACCTGTCCATCTGATCATTTTGTGCAATTCTACTGAAATCACCCGATGTAATGATTTGCATGCGAGTTCAGGCTCCAAATTACTCCTTTATGAAATCGGCAAATAGTATCACAATACTAAATTACCAATACATATGACAGGCACAATAATCAAGACAAAGAACAGTACCAACCTGTGTGACGTAGCATATCAATTACTATTTCCTTTGACTGGAAGCCGAGATAAGCCAAGTGACTGATAGCAAAGGAAGAAAGCAAGTGGAGATTAGCGACTGACAGGAAAGGACGGAAGCTGTCGAGGCAATGGAGCACCCAAAGTTTTTGTGCAGTTCCACCAAAATCGAGCATCCCTGTTGGCACATATATTGAGAGAGTGAGATTACTGTAATAGTGGGACAATTTGATGAAACATACACTAACAAATAGAAGCACCCTCATTATCTTAATGGGTAAAGTTAGCAACATAGTAGTCTTGCTTAAAGAGAGGTATTAGTTTATTTAATCAGTGCCAATTAGCTCAACTCAACACTCAAAGCATTGCCATTTATCATAGGTTGCAAAACTTTAACGTGCAAAGATAAAGGAGTTTCTCATGACAGTAGCACGATACAAATAGAGATGACAGCAAACTAATATGGATGAAGGCCTTCGGCCCGTACCAACCTGAGAAAAAAAGCTTATTCATGTAGTCCCATAAGAGATAATAAAGCACTCACTGGAATCACACAATAGTATATATTTTTGTGCACTTCAAATGTATGGTTGAAATCACTCTTGTTTACCAGTGCTGAGATTATATCGAAAGATTATCAAGAACTTCCAACAGAGTTAAAGCACTGGTTGGGATACAGTTCATTGTATTGTCTTGTGTAGTTCCACTAAAATGTATGATTGGCACAACATGATCCCTGTTTGCACAAGTAGGAACAAGGTGAAACCTTCATTAGCTTAGTGAGAAAGGATAGGAAGACATTAGCATATTACTCAAACAATAGCATCAAATTCATGATGGACAATACGCAAAACATTGCCTCATTGAACCAATGGCAATAAATTGACATGCAAAACAATAGCACTATTATGTCATGACACTAATAATATTCCCTCCCTGCTCCACCACATGATTCACCTCCATAGACAAACATACACACGTACATGATTCAACATAGGGTCCTACTAAAGATTTGTTTAACTCCAACAGGAAAATTAGGCAGTAATAAATTAGTGGTACTTAAGTACTCCTAATTAATTAAGTGAGACAGCAGAAGTGGAAGGGCTCCCTGGAGGATTGTCTCACATGTAAGGTAGTCGTTACCGGAGCCCTTGAATGGCCTCGACTGAGGCCTATGGCTTCAGCAAGATCGCCTTGGCACTGTTTATTCGTCTTCTTCTTCCTCTTCATGCTCTGTTTCTCTTTCTCCTCACCAGTTGGTGAAACCAAGTACATGATTGTACTTCTAATTCAGAATTGGTTTTGTCAGTGAGGGAGTACAAGTGTACTAGTAAAAAATAGCATTATTTTCTCATGGCAGTCGGAAAATAGAGATGAACACATGCATTAAATATCATTCTTACCTAAAGGAAGGTTATGGCGCAAATATGGATGATGAGGATTGGAACACAGATCTCCCTTTGTGCAGTTCCACCAAAATGAACCAACTGTTCCATTCTGACATTCCAGTTAAACAGCACAAAAGTCACTTCTTTTAAGAAGAGTTTTGTGCAGTGCACCAAAAGGTCATAACAGCAACCAGGTGAATTGGATATCCCTGTTTGCATAAAAAGGCATAGAGGAAACAGTCAGAGTCTCAAACAATTACAGGCAAAAACATTTGGCTAAACTTGTCATGGCTTATAATAGTGGCATGGCTTCATTTTTACCAGGAACATTAGATTAAAAACAGTGGGTGCACCAACAGTCCAGCACCATGTACGTAAACATGGGCAAAAAGTGATGATTCATAGTTTGTAGCCCCGAGAAACAAACATCCAAGAAACATATCTGGGTTGGTCCCATTTTTGTTCACTCTAGCCACCTACTCCTATGTGTGGATATCAAATCTAGTCCTGGTCATACCACTGTGTACAACGTTACCCCTATATTTCCCTTTTCGACCAAGAGACCGGTTGGATGACCAGTCTGTACTACTTTCACCCCCTTTCCTTCCTGTTTGTACCAAGTCCGATGTACATACTAAATTCCCCCACCCCACTTTATTTCTTGTTTGAACCAAGTACTCCCTCTGTCCGGAATTACTCGTCATCAAAATGGATGTGTCTAGAACTAAAATACATCTAGATACATCCATTTCAATGACAAGTTTTTTCGGACGGAGGGAGTACAAGATTCGACTCCATGAAGTAGCTTTACCTCTAACAATAGAAGAAAAAATGTGACGTTGGACCATCCGATCGAGAGGGGCTGAGAGGTAGAAAATGATGCACATGCAGCAACGTAGCGAGCTGGGGAAGTAGAGCTAAGGTGGTTTCAAACAGAGATATACCTGAAGGTCGTCGGGATGTGGATAGGTGGGCGGCGGGAGGCCAGATCCGCCCACAGGCAACGACGAAGGGATCAGAGGACCTCCCATGCCGGCGCTCGGCCAGAGATAACGGTGCGTCCGACAGTGGGTCTCCTCCCTCGCTGTCGACGACGGCCTAAATGCTGCCCCTCCTCCCCTTCACTGGCGGAGGTGGATACGTCCGGATCTGTAACCAGCGGTGAGGATAGAAAGCCAGTGTTTTTTGAAGGGAGAAAGATAGTGTTACTACCGTATCTTGTTTAGATCTGGAGAGGATGAGGGTGTGTGAATAGAGCAACCCTAGCAAGCAAGCGTGGAGGCTCCGACCTATATATACGTAGTGGGGTAGTTTTCCTTTTTCACTTCATCAAAACAATCGTTTAAAATTGTGTACTACTACATGCCAGGTCGCGGTTTTTTAGTTGTCGATTGTTTTTTGAGATAGCTACCCGCTTGTTCCAAGTGGTGTTACGGTGTGCCAGGTCGCACTTTGTATCGTTCAAGTCTGGTACTACAAGTCCCTCCATTAAATGAACAACCACCCCTCGTAAAAATCGTGAACCAGCCCACGGCTAAAATTAGCGGAAACGTGGGTTGCCCCAACATGCATTATTATTTATATTTTCTACTCCCACCGTTCCTAAATATAAGTCTTTTTTATTAGCCACACTTAAGACAAGAATTTTTTTATTAGCAGTGAACCCACATGTCATAGACACAAAAATTGTGGCAAGATTCCCTTAGGCAAGCCAAAGTGTGTCTAACAATTTGAGCAACTCAGGTTAGGCAAGTGTGGCAAGTGTGGGAAAAATAATGTGGCAACATAAGAGAAATATAGTCACAATCCAAACAGCCCCATAATTTTTTGTGACATGCATGAAAATTTGGTTAGTTAAATTTATAGTCAAAATTTGGCAAGGTGCATCAAATCAACACATGCAAGTATCAAAAGGAAAGTCACGGCATGCATGCATGCATTGTACCCCCTCCATTTCCAAATATAAGTCTTTTTAGAGATTTCAACAAGTGGCTACATACGAAGCAGAATATGTCTACTCCTACATACGAAGTAGCCCATTTGAAATGTGTAAAAAGACTTATATCAAGTGCAGTGCTTTGATGTGTCGCGTCAACTCGTACAAGACCGAGAAATTTGATTATTACAACGCCCTTTCCCTTGCGGACTGAGCTCCGGTGCCTTAACTGCACCTGCCTTTGGCTGCATGACAGGAGGGCGAACCACCTGTTGGGCCCACCTGTCATAGACGCAAAGGCAGGAGCAGTAAGTAGAATCTTTCGCTACACGCTATCCCTCCCGCACGAGGTGGACGAACATGCAACAGTGGATTCGATACTGTAGAAGTAGGAGTAACATCATTGTTCGTCTTCTTGAAGAGGCGAAGAGACAAGCGCAACCCGAACGTGGCAGTTGCGAACGCTCGCATGGTGCGGTTCCTTGGAGTACTAGCCAGGCTCTTGCATGAGACAAAATTGCTATTGTTTAACAATTAAACTCCATTATCCATTGGTTGATACTCATTCTGCATAGGTCCACACGCTTAGCACAGTTTCCTCCTGGTGTCACCAATGTTTATTTGCTAATTAATAGCATTGCATGCAATGAACTAGCCATTGCAAGTCATTAAAAGCATGCTCACCTCTCATCTCTTATTGGTTGATATGTCAAGAAACAAGAAATAAGGTAGAAGTTTATGCACCGCGCCTAAGTGTTTTGGGACTATTTGGTTTTCGTAAGATGACTTACACACCTAGACGGAGGGAGTAGTATAGCCCTATAAATCGGAAAGGAGTATTTGCCTTTCTAGAGATTTCAACAAGTGACTAGACTACACCGTGTGCAGTAGTCCCTCCCTTCCGGTTTATAGGGCTCCAATCTCAAATCTCATGAACCAAGGCATTTTGCGATTGGAGGAATGTATCTCGTACTTTACAAAACTACCCTCATTAAACTCATGCATTAATTACATAGTTCTCTCATTTTCCTCTCTTCCTTGGTCGCGGTGCACAATATTGAGCACTCCTATATGACTAGCCGCTCTATCTACATGCGGGACATTTCAGAGCATCCGGGCCCGCGTGCCATCCACCAAATCACAGCGAGGTGCTATAGTCGAGACTCACCTGTCACCCCAGTGTGGCCGTCATGACCCGTCATATCACAAAACCCACACCTTTACCAGCAGTGGTAAGGTGGACTCGAAGTTGGACTGGATGAAGCAACCATCATTTCACTGGAACGCTCGTTCAAGCCCTTTCTTCCCTTTCTTGAAGAAAATCTCACTCCAGGCTACTCACTTCTGCAATTTTTCTTCTGTACCGACGAAGGAAAGGTGGGCGAATCAGTTATGCTGCTATATTTTCATTCCAATAATCTTCTTTTTGCGAAGCACCGACCGATTCTCACATCCTATTCTTTTCCTGTTTTCATTGCAATTGTGGTCTCCTTTCGATTGCTTTTTGTTTGTCAGTTCATTGATGGATCCTAGAGCACTAGGCAAAGAGTTGCCGGTGGACAACCCACTGGAGACAACGATCTCCAGGTAGCGAGCACCGACCAACGAGTTGACCATGTTGGCGGGCCAACCCATGGAGACGAAGAACTCCAAGAAACAAGCATTGGCCAAAGAGTTGAGGACGTTGGCGGATGAACTCCTCAAAGGAAGTTGGAAGAACAGCAAGGGCCCCACCGTCCCTACCCCAGGAACTCCGATTGCCACCTATGTGAGGCTCAAGACCGAGTTTGAGGAGATAGTCGCCATTGAGAAGCAGTATTCCCCTGGCAAGGTGATGGCCCCCATCGAGGACGAGGACATGGCCCCAGAGGGATGAGATCCCCCGGTGAGCTGCACAAGGTAAAAAATAATGGCTTATTACCATAGTTGTGGTTTTTGATTATTTGCAATGTGCTTGCTAATATGTTAGGGTTGTGCAGGTGCCGGTGGACGTCCTTGATGATTCTGATGTCGTGGCCCGTCCTATTGGCATCGCCCCGGAGATCGATTCCGATGCCGCTGTCCATCCTGTGGACATCGCCCCAGAGATCGATTCCGATGTCGCGGTCAGTCCTGTGGACATCGCCCCAGAAATCGATTCCCATGCCGCTGTCCGTGCTGTGGTCATTGCCCGAGAGATCGATGACAAGAAATAGTTGGTCGCGCTAATCCTTCAGGGTAGTTTGCATTGCCCTGTGTTTAATTTCCAGAACGATGCATGTTATCAAACCATCTTAGGGCTAGTGCACTGTCTTGTGTGGGCAGATCTTGCTACTTTTTTTGATAGTGAATCATGCGATGAATCATGCGAACCCTCTCCGAGTTATGGAAACAGATGTATCCTCACCAGCTTTTGATGTAATATATGGCATGCTTAGATGTAAGTTTGAAATGTTTATCATATTAGCAGGGCTTGTTTGATGATTCTTGGTGTTAGTAGGCTAGCTACTGTGCGAGCTATAGTACTTGCAGAACACTCACCGAAGAGAAACGTTGGGGCTGATGAGCTCGTGGTACGCTTATACTTATCCCTCGCCAATCGACCAATAGCCCTAGCTCCTAAAATAGTAGGCTTAGCGATCGATCAGACAATAGTCGACATACATTCAGGCCTCATTTGGTTCATAGGGTAGGAAAATCATAGCAAAAGTACAGAGAACGTGCAACACAAAATCATAATAGTGCAGAAACGTACTCCCTCCGTTCCAAAATAGATGACCTAGGCGGGCTAGTTTGGCCTAGTGGGTTTCAGTGATATGACGTGGTACAGTGCCGTCCAGTCTTCGCGTGTGGTAGCAGTATTGCGGGTACAGTAAGTTTTCTTGAAGAAGCGAAATTCAACGAAGTCATGATGGTTCCTTCGTCCGAACAACTTATAGTGGGAAAGGTTGGGCCTGCGATACGATCGGGGTAGACCAGGATAATTTTGTGCATGGCAGGTGGACCAGGATGGTCGACGTCCCACATGTCGGCGAATGAAAGTATTCTTTCTGATATAGAGGACGAGCAACGAGTATTCATTGTTTATTTTTGATGAAAGCTATTATCTCCACTGTTACGACAGAGGAGTGTGAAACACGGCAGCCCAGTGAACTTGGCATGTGCACCACTCCCTCCTTCCTCATGTAATGCCCAGGTTACAACTTTTTCTCACTTTCTCTCTATCTGTTTCCTGTCAAATGTTTTTTACCTTTCTTTCTTAAGACACAATTGTTTATTATGCTTTTTTTAGAATTATTATTTTTATACCTAGGAGCACGTGTAGAGATGGGCTCTTGCAGAGCCCACTCCTTGACTTTGTCAATGCCTCTCTCTCCTCCACATAAGGAGTACTACTTGCTATGCATGCATGCGGCGGGCAGCTGGCATCTTGAGGGGCCATGGCGGTGAGAGCGGGCTCCGGAAGCGGTTCGGACTCCAGCATGGCCCACCTCACATTATCACCATATATTTATTGGAGTCCGTGCGCGGCGGGTGGGCGATCTCTTCTCCCTCCCCTGTTTCTCTCTTCTCAGCCGACGCCCGTCGAGCGATTAGATTTCGGCCATCGACGGTTTATTCAATTACGGTCCCACATGTCAGTGAAATTGCAAGACAACACGTGTCCCCTCTGGTGAGCGGCGTGCGAGCCAGACTGTCGGGGTTGCGACACGTACGAGTCGTAAGTGTGCCGCCTTTTCCTTTAGAACTTGCGAAGCGTAACATTTTCGCACGATCGATCGATAGAAATCCAGAACAAAATGACGAGGGTGGTGCTTTCCCGCTCGTTAGGCGGGCTAGTTCGAGTGATATGACGTGCTACAGTGCCGTCCACTTGCTCCATTTTTATGTAAGCAAGAGTTTACACTCTTATGCGGGAGGAGTGCGAAACACCCCTGATCTGATTTTGATCGAGGGATAACTGTTCCCTGCCAAATAATGGAGGATTATTAGCGATTATAGCATGATAGTTAGGGCATCTCCAGTGCTGGCCCACAAATTTACACCGGCATTTGTCTGAGGACACTGATGGATGCCATCCGATGCTGCCCGCATACCTTTCGACAACTATATGAACTAACCGGACAAAATTCCTGCAAACAAAGCAAATTTCAAATTAACCGGATGAAATTCATTACATTTCAAAAACTTTTCCTACAAACTGGACGAAATTCATTACATATTTCGAACAAACCGTACTAAAACCTACTGTAAACCTAATCTAAACGACCGCCGGTGCCCGACCACCATGTCCGGCCATGAACCCGAGAAAGCCGGCCATTGCCTTTGCCTCCTCCTCATCCGCCTCGATAACCTCCTCCTCCAGAGCACAAGGTTATGAAGATTTCCGCCTCCATGTCGCCGTCAAGCTGCTAATCGGCCGCCGATGTTTACCCCACCAAGCTTGGCGTTGACTGAGTGGAGTAGCGGTGGCCTTCCTTGGACTAGAGCGGCGGCGACGTACCGTGTACTACTCTTCCTTGCTGCCGGCTGCGCCCGCGCACGCACGCCGGCTTCATGGTCGTGGCGGCGAAGGGCGGACGGGGGGGGGGGGGGGGGGGGGGGGGGGGGGGGGGGGGGTGGCGGCGATCTCCTTTGTTTGCTCCTGCGATAGTACGTCGAAGACAGCTTTGGAGCACGCTCGGAGCGGAGTCGCCGATCTCCCTCGTCTACTCCTGCGACAGTACGTCCAAGAGAGCTTCGGAGCGCCAGGAGGCCATGGTTGAAGTGGTGCCGACAGAAGGAAGGGACCGAAGGAGAGTAAGTGTGGGTCTTTGGCTATGGATGGGAGCTGGGGCTCAAGTTAATATAGCAGGCGAATGGCAATGAGCCGTGGCAGACGGATGGACAACTGGCGCCGGAGTAGGTTCGTCGGGCATGAATGCGGGCGCTGCTTCAGTGACTTAACTGCAGATGCGTTTGGGTTACTGACATGTGGGACCAACGGGCATCTGGCCTGCATGTCAGTGACAGACCAATTAGACCTGCAGTTAAGTCCGGTGAATGCGGATTGACATTCTGGAGAGATGGTGACCGTTTCAGGCGGGAAGCGCGCGCTAGCGATGGAAGGGGTTTCGGTGTACAGTGGCACTAAGATCGGTCACTCACGATAGTACATACTCTGTACCATACTACCATAGTACCCTCTCTAGCTTAGGCTGTTTTATAATTGTCATTGTGATGGACGATATACATGAGCAAGGCGGTCCGAGTATGACCGTTGGTGTTGAGCCAGGTGAATACATGCTCGGCGTTCGCGTAGGTCTCCATCAAACGTCTAAACCGTAATGTCAGGCACCGCCGGGGCGCGCAAGTGATGGGCTCGCCGTTTGCGTTGCGCCATGAGGAGGACTTTGATTTAGAGGGCGACGTGCATGCATTAGCATGCTTTCACAGCGTGAGTGTCTGACGCGAAATATTTCATTTTCATTTGGCTGACGAGGGTGCGTTGCAGCGACGAGTCCGTGGTTTGATTCCCCACATACGCATAATTTTGGTTTTTACAGTATTTCTTTCTCCATTGATAGGTAGGCCCGTGTAGATAGATAAAGAACACGAGCTGATGAGACGCATGCGGACTGTTTGACTGGTCAACCAGACAAATACAGAGCTATACGCTGAGCCAGTGACCGTATAATCACCATATCTCGTATACAATGATCAAAGTGAGCTATCAAGACAAGTTCGATGACCGCCAATGCATTTTACTTGGTAATAAATGACCAGGATTGAAGGGGAATCCAAATTTCCTTCGTCTTCTGTCCTTGAGATCTTGACAAACCAATGCACTATACGATTGTCCGGCCACTCCACCCCAGAGCTCTCACCAAGCGTTGTTCATGCCACTGCGCCGCACACTAACCGGTAAGGCAGCGATGGCATCCTGCCGCGCTGAGTTCCTCGCCACCCATGACCGCACACAAAATGGTAGGGAAGTGATGGCATCCCGCCGTGCCGAGTTCATCGCCGCTCGCGACCTCACAACTATGTGGGAGGAATTTGAAGATGCCAAGGCCGAATGGGTGGTAGAGAAAGAGGCGTCCAAAGCCGCACAGAGGGAGCGGAAAAGTCAGAAAGCACTCAAGAAAAGAGAGGCCCGCCGCCATATGAAAGAAAAGGATGCACGCGCTACTGTGGAGAGGTCGGCAGAGATCCAAGCACGGTGGGGTGTCACCGACAAAGCCGGGAAGGAGAACGACGGCGTCTGGCCCGCATGTGAGAAGTAGTAGTACTAGTAGTTAGTGTGTGTGTGTGTCTGTGTCTGAGTACGAGCATGTACCAATACTACTAGTTACTACTGTAGTTTTAGAGAAAATTACCAGTACATTATCCTAGACTAAATGGAAAAATTCCTATCCTAAGCATCAAATGGCATCTCTTTCTCTATAGGAATTGAGATGCATGTCATCTCACTTCCTATGATTTTCATATTCCTATCCTATAACGAAAGGAGGCCTCTGTTGGAGTAACTACTATAGCTAGCAGTACTGCTGGTACAGTAGTTTTCTTCAAGAAGCGGAATTCAACGAAGTCATGATGGTTCCTTCGTCCGAGCAACTTCAAAGTGGGAAGTGGGCCTATGATTCAACGGCTCATTAGTCATTGTTACTGCAGCGTGACGACATGGGTGACTCTCCCTTGGAGTTCTGCATGCATGGCAAGTGGACCAGGATGGTCGACATCCGACATGTTGGCGAACGGAAGTATTCTTTCCGATATCGAGGGGCAAGGAAACTACATGGTATAGTATCACTCCAGATTGATTCGCAAAAAAATAGTATCACTGCCAATTTATAATTATTTTTATTTCTGATGAATGCTAGCGTTTCAACTCTTATGACGAAGGGTGCCAAACATGGCACGTGCTGGATGTCCCACACGTCAGCGAAAGGAGTGGGACATGAACAACGTGGTAGAGCCCAGCGTAAAAAAACAGCATGGGTACTTAGTGGTATGAACGATACAAAGTGCGACCTGGAGAGAAAGACACGTCTAGTTGGAAGGTCTCGGGGCAAACACGTAAACAAATATAAAAGTTAATATGTGCCTCCAACTAATATAGTAGTAGTAGAGTACTTAGGCACGTACTCCATAACATCACCGTGCATTGCACGTACAACATTTAGTGGTAGTACGTAGTCAGAGACAAATGCCGCCCAAGAGTTCCCTTCTCGACCTACTTTTGGGTGTTTGGTAGAGTGTATGGAGGGTGCATGAGTCCACACTAGTTTAGCACAAATACACTAGAAGCATGCATGAAGAGAGCATGCATGAAGAGGGGTGTTGAGTTGAGCATGCATGAAGAGGGAACAACTATGCTGAGATGAGAACGCAACCAAACACACCCTATATGCCACACATGTTCATACCATTTGTGCCTTTCTACTTCACTTACTGCGCTACCTTACTTAGGTTCGTACGTCCACTCCTGGGTACATGTCCGTCTCATAGTTCCAGTCCCACGTGTTCTTCATATAGATGGAACGATCCTTGCATAACACATGCACCTTGATGCTAGATGTCTCGCATGTTGGCAAAAGGATGAACAAAGCTCACATAAAAAAATAGAGTGGAAGAACATAGATTTCGGACGACCGAGAAGGAGCAAGGAACCTCGTGGTGGAGCGTCTGCACTCATAATATTTAATATTATTCAATGATATAAAATTAACCAATCATCTCCACAGTGGACTGGAAGAGTACGAAACACGGCAGCCCAGTGTAGTTACATCATACTAGTACATGGCTAACCCACGCTATCACCATATTTCTTGGCTTCCGTGCGACACCTATCTCTAGTAATCCAGCAGCCCGTATCGCTTCTTCCTCCTCGTCTCTACCGAAGTGCGGCGGGCTGGCGTTTCTGCCGTCTATTGAGGTCGGTTAACTATCACATGTTAGCGACATGCCAAGAGCATTCTAAAAAAAATTCCTTTCACGTTCCGTTTTCAAAAAGAAAAAAAATCCTTTCACGTACGAATTTGCCTGTATGCTTTGAGCAACTTGCATGTCCTATACTGCTCCTGTTTGATACTCTAACTTAGCTAGAGGTTAGACTAACTCATGAGTAACCCTGAACTAACTGTAGCCAAAGAGGCGTTTGGGTGACAGGGTTAGATTGACAATAAATGCACTTCATGGAGAGAGAAAAGTGATTTTTCAGTGGTCCCAATGAGAACTATCTCCAGTTAGCACCTCTTGGGTGGGATAGTTTTTTTGGTGGGTTCGGTGCAACTTGCTCCAATTTAAACCCTCATGCTTGGATACTTTAGGGCTATTTGAGCCCCAACTAGCTCAAACTAACTCTAACCCATGGATCCAAACAGGGCCTATGGCCAGTCTCGACGCGGAGCAGTCACGTGCACTGGGAAGCGGCGCTCTCTCGGCTATCGCGCCACTTCAAAGCCGGCGCCAGCGAGAGGTCGCCTCCGCTCTGGCCGGGCATTAATGCGGCACTGACACTCCTGGGCGACGCTAACCGTTTCACGCGGGAAGCGCGCGCTGGCAAGGGAGTATAGGTTTTGAACTGTTTCAGGTGTAGTACTGGCAGTTTGCAAAACTACTCAATTATTGCACTAAGTTCCCTAAGAAATTGTGGTAAAAACGTTACTCCACAGCCCGCTTCCCTTCTCCTTCCTCTTCCACTGCCCGCGCACGTCCGCGGGAAGCGACCGGTCAACCCTTATATAGGAGTGCTAAAATTTCCATACCCCCTTACAAAAAGATGCATGCCTGACCACTAAAATTTCCATATTAAAGCGCCGCTCCGGCGGGAGTATGGCGTATGTTGTTACCTTCGGCCGTCCCATGGCAACCGGGCAACGGTGACTAGAGAAGAGGCGGCGGGAGGGGAATGAATGCAACTACTGTTTGGGTTCGCCTTCTGGCTTAAATAAATGCACAACATCACGTGTACCCGTGGGTGCACAAATTGTAACATACGTGTCTGCTTAAGTGGGCATCACGTAACTGGTGTGTCTGTGAGAGAGATTCTGAGAGACAGAGTGCGTGTGTGCGACTCTACTCTTCGGACATGTACTCAACCTTTTGCATCGGGATATAAGTATAATGGTATTTACTTTAGCTAGTGATTTATGTGGCCATGTTAACGTGGTTGTGTCACAAAAATGTCACTTCCTGCTCGTGATTTGCGTTATATAATTACAAGCAAGATTCTCGTGCATTGTAGGGAACATCAATATGCATTTTTTACAAAACACCTATTGTGATTGACCCATGCAGGAGTAATCCCATGTGTAAAAACTAATGATATCTCGAGAATTTTATCGGAAAACTGGTATCTCAAGAATGTCATCAAAAAAATGAAAGATGAGAGATAAGGCGAGGAGGAGTGGAGAGTGGTGGTGACTGGTGGTCAGAATGGGCGGAGGCATGGGGATGGACGGCGCCGGCAGGCGGCAGCGGCCACCATGCATGCTAGATTGTTCCAGAGACTTATTCCTTTTTTAATTGCTGAGCAAAGAGGTTGCGGGAGATAATGATGTGGAGAGAGGTGCGGGTATCTTTTGTAAAATTATCATAGTTTGCTTTCTATCCTCATATATAGATCATACGGTCTGTATTACAAGATGGCAGGCACACCATCACCGCTAACTCGTTTTTTATAAGGGTGCAGATGATAAGTTTGCTGACTACTAAAGTAAAGTGGAATTTGTCCATGTTATGCAAGTAAATAAAGGTGATTGTTTATCATACAGGTAAGGTTGGATGAAGGGTGGTAGGAACAAATGCTCCGCCTAGAGCATGTGTGTGTGAGATGGAGTCTTAGTGTGTGTGTGAGAGAGAGAGAGGAGAGAGAGATGGAGTCTTAGTTTGTGTGTGTGTGTGAGAGAGAGAGAGATGGAGTCTTAGTGTGTGTGTGTGGGGGGGGTGCGTGCATGCGTGTGTGTGTGTGTGTGTGAGAGAGAGAGAGAGAGATGGAGTCTTAGTGTGTGTGTGGGGGGGGTGCGTGCGTGTGTGTGTCGCGGGGTCCTCTATGGCGGATGTAATTTAAGTGTGCATGGCTTCATCATAGAGAGGTGATGTGTATGGCAGAGGCCACCAACGATGGGGTGCGAGAGAGAAAATGCCCGTAGAGAGGGAAGAGAAGGTGTGTGCGCGTGAGAGGAGTCGACTCGAGAGAACGTGTTTGTTCGAGAGACACCGAGGAATACTACTATATATCGATGGTGCATGTAGGCAGGAATTAAACAAAGGGATGGTCTTATTGGTTTCGGGGATATAGGGGAAGAGTGAGAGGCAGGGGGTAGCTAGAAGGGGATTGTTAAGTGTGAGTGTGTGTTTTACCCATCCAGGTGGAAGTTATGTGCACAAAAGAGGAGAACGATTCGATGTGGCGTTAGGATTGAGGGTAATTAACTACTTATGGAGACATAGAGACCTTGAACGTGCATGTGTGAGAGGTATACATGTATACGTGGGATGTGTGTGTGCGCGCGCGCATGATCGAGATAAAAGAAAGAAGACATAAGTCATAAGATCAACGACATGGGAGAGACGAATCAGTATGACAATATGCATGCATGTGAGAATGCAGGGAAAAAGGCCCGACAATTGAGCATGTGTTTTTGTCTTTAAGAGATAGTGGCATGGGCTGGAGCATGAATCTATGGCTTGCAGAGGGAGTGAGGTGCAACGATTGTGCAAAAGAGACCAACCTATAAATGCATATGTATGGAGAGACATATATAGTGTGGGTGATAGGAAGCAAGACTCCGTGCGAGAAAGAAATGTTGATGGAGAAACTATAGATAGATACAGAGATCGAGATGCTAGCTAGAGGGACATCCGCTAGTTTGGGTGTTGGAGATGACCGTCGGGTGGTTCAAAGGGTGAAGTTATATATGTGTGTGAGAGGGCACTTGACTGCATGTAGAGAGAAACATATGTAGTGTGCGTGATAGGAATCAAGAGTGAGGGCGAGAAAGAAGGTTGATGGAGAAACAGATAAATAGAAAGATAAAGATGCTAGCTAGTGTGCATTAGAGATAGGAATTGAGTGGATCAGAAGGCTGGGTTATGTGTGTGGGTGTGAGAGAGATAGAGAGAGGGTGCATGTGAGTCACATACAAACAGATATCAGAGAGAAATGATCCAGAGAGACGGAGTTTTGTGTCTGCGAGAGAGAAAGATATTTCACAACGAGAGTGATAGCTAGAGAGACATACGAGGGAATGCAAGATATCTCTAGGGAGAGAGGGTGTGTGTGAGCGACATACAAGAGAACAATGGAGAAATATGAGACCCTGGGAGACAGAGTTTGTGTTTGTGTGTGAGAAAGAGATATTAAAGAGGAAGAGCCGTAGGTTCTCATATCTAAGGAGCGAAAGACATCTTTGTATGAGGGGTGTGTGAGTGGCACACATGGGAATGGTAGAGAGAAATGAGACCCCGGGAGACAAAGTTTTGTGTTTGTGTGAGAGAAAGAGATTCCACATGGAGAATCATAGTTAGAGACACATAGCAGGGAGCGAGATATACTTAGAGAGAGATAGAGTGATGAAGGTCGAGGGAGAGAGTACCGTCAGTGTGTTACGAAGATAAAAGATCATTGTCGACATACAGGTAGCACGAGAGATACCTGAGAGATGATGAACGCGTATAGGTCCAGAGAGATAGTCCTATATAAGAATGAGTGATAGCTATATGAGACGAATATCTGGATTAAAGGGGATTCAAATATTTAAACTGGAGATCACGACATCGATAATATCATAACACAAATTGGTGTACCAAACATGCATATTCATTTGAATTTGGGCACACGTGTAATGTTATATAGTTTATCAATATTTGTGATCCATAGATTCTTCAATTACAAACAATGCATGGTTTATATGCAATTAATGTCTAAACGGGATTACACTATATGTTGCGTGTGTGAAACACATTATACATGTTTGAGAAGTAAAAAAACCCGCATGAGACACACATTAATTGGAGACAGTTAGCGAGGAATGCATACATTGGATGTCAACATAAAGTGGTTTCAAATATTTGAAAATCCAAATTGATGGATACAACCTTATGAATCTGAGATCATGCCATTTGTAAACCATATTTATGTATAAATGGTGTTGTGCTTTTGAAAGTATATATAAAAAATGATGTATATAGAATGTAATTCCAATTGAAAATGGATCCCGCCCAAAAAAATAGAATACAAACGGGATTCGAATTGAGTTGGCACGGTAAACATGCACTCTGCAAAATTTGAACGAAGCGGGGAAAGTCGCAGTAACCGCCCGAAACCAAAATCTGCAAGATGGAAATCACTACTGCCTATCCCTTCCACGCAAAGCCTATCTGCTGGATTTCTATAGGTTTCGATAGGGGTAGGTTTGTAATTTCACCCAAACATGACGTAACCGCCTCTCACCCGGATTCATACACGGTGGGTGCCAAAACACAGTGTGTCCTCGGCCGAAATCGACTCCCTCCCCGATTCATATTCATACACGGTGGGCGCCAAAAACAAACTCTCGTCGGCAAATATTCGGTGTATGCAAGATTACCGTCCTATCCCCAACTGACTAATGTTGCTGTGATGTAGTAGAAATTTGAAACGGGGGCTAAGTTTGTAAATTTCCTCGCATTTCAGACAAGCGCGGCCTGAATACATGGTTCCCCCCTTCCTCTCTACCTCCCTTTTCCCCATTCGTACTCCGTGGGCGCCAAAACACCCTCTCCACCCCACCCTCCTCCGTCCGCTACCCCATCCACCGCCGTCCTCCTCCACCATGCCGGAGCTGATACCTCGACGCTGCCATCCATCACAAGAGATCGACCTCTCTCATCCACGGCTTCGGACCGGGATCCTTGCATCCCGTCCTCTCGCTTCATCCCCGGCATCGTCCACCTTGCCGGCGCCGCTCCTACGACCGTCTCGTCCACCGCGCCCCGCCGCCACCGTCTACCCACCTAGATCTGCTTCCACGCCACCGACAGCCATCGCTACCGCAACACCGTCAAATTCTCAGCAGATGCGTACACGGCGCCGCACCAGAGGCGGTACTCTTTCGTATCTGCTCAACTTATTTATCACAGCAAGAAAATAGATCGCCACTGCTTTACTCTGATTTCTTGTCTTGGTTGCGAAGTTGCCTTTGTCTGGTTTGCACCTTCAGATCCGCCATGGCACGCTCAACACTATACTCCCAATGCTTATGGTTTTCCCCATTTATATTCCACACTAGTTAAATAACAGTAGACTAAATTTCAAAATTGGGTCAGTCAATTTTTCAGAGCTCGCTGGATTTCGCCGGTGCGATCGAAGGGGCTCGGGTGGTTGTGGGGCCTCGCCGAACGAAGAAAACTCGACGCGGTGGGGGTTGGGGCAGGGGTGGGGGTGGGGGTGGCGGAGGAACAAAGGCGGTGCGGGCCGGTGGTCCGGCCGGCGGCCCGTGCGGTGTTCTGTATGGGAAGAATTAGAGATGAGGAAGAAGAAGGGTTAGGAGATGTAGGATCTTCATCCAACCGCCTGAAATTGTCGAGAGATAGCTAGGACTTGCATTCTTAATGCGCTCTGGTTCATCATGTGTGGGCACTGCACAACCAACATTTTATTCTCCAAAATCTGCTTGCTCTTCTTTACCATGTTCCTCTTCCGTTCTTCTTTAATATGTACTCTCTCCGTTCCTAAATACAAGTTTTTGTATAGATTCCACCATGGACTACATATGGAGCAAAATGAGTGAATCTACACTCTATAATGTATCTGGATACATCTATATGTGATCCATACTGGAAATCTCTACCAAGACTTATATTTCGGAACGGAGGGAGTATGATAGTAGTACAGTATGTTCCTTGTACTGAAGATGAGCAGGGACATTTGAAGTGTAGAGGTCTATACGGTCGGTTGTGATGGACACTTTGAGCTTCTTTGGTTCGTAGGATCTTGTAAACATAGGAATAGGATTTGTAGTGGCCTGGCCACTTGAATCCTATAAGAATAGCAAGGAAATGCGGGGAGCTGTGTAGCCTTTGAGAGTTACACTGATATTAACAGTACCGCACCTTCACTTGAAGAGAGCTGGTATCCGAAGCCTTTCTAGCCATACCGGCAATACTAGCACATATATTCCAGCAAGTTCCACTTTGCTGATTTTACTCTGATGCTTAAGGTTTTCCCGTTATATCTACACTATGATCTGTGTAGCTGCTTTGTGTCGCACTAGCAGCAGTCCACTCTTGAAGCTAAACACTGCAATGACTACAAAATTGGCACCAAGGCATTGAGTGCCATTCTGGATGCAATGAAACTCATACGCTCCCCACCTGTTGATTCTTGTTCAGAATATGATCCTAATGACTATTCTAACCTCGAGGAGTCAAAGGCAGATGGCCTGTCCTGTTCACCCATCAAGGTGCCTGTTCTAATTTGGCAATGCTTTATTGATTGCGGGTATCTTGCATATGTTGTCTTGCATTTCTTCTACTTTGTTGCACCGCCATCTGCTTAGTTTACTCATCATATATGTCGAGATGCCATGCCCATCCATTATCAATACATATTCCATCTGTCATCATACCATGTTTTTCCACTCAAATGTTGTTCTTGTGCATCACACATCAAAAAGGAAGAGGGTGATTGCCGAACCTGAAGGAGCACCAGCAAAGTCCTTGAAAAACGTGGTGGTGCCGGAGAAATCAGAAAGCACCCCACTTATATTGGTTGTACAACCAGTGACACAAAACGTAGGACCGACTCCAGCAGACTGTACCCATACTTCACTGGCCACACCACTAGCCCCACCACACAGGACCTGCACTCCAGCAAAAGGTATACCGATTTCATTTGCCATAGCACCAGCTGTACCATAGGAAAATCCCACTCCAGCAAAAAGTACAGCAAGTCCACCGGCCGAAGACCTATCCCAACTGCAGAGACGACCAATTCCTGCAGATTGGAACCCCATTCCATTTATTCCCAGTTTAAAAGACAATGCTTTCATGGGACTACGTGCATATATTCCCATCATGGGAAGATTATTGTGAAGACAAACACCATTTTCACATCTTCCTGTCCAACTTATGTGTAAGTGCTATTATTCATGGTTATTATTTTCCTATTTTCTGCTGATTGAACACATCAATGATTTACATTACATTGTTGTAACTAGGCGAGGGTCAATCTGGATAGTCATGACGAGCAAAGCTTGCTTGTGCTTTTCAAGGAAGCATTGCAGCAGTATCGGTGTTACCTGAGGAAATCACACTTTGATGGCAAGTCTATAAATGAATTTCCGGTGAAGTCTCCTGTGCTAAATTTAGAAGACATTGAATGGAAAAACCTTGTTATGCAATGGTCTCGTTCCCAGGATGAGGTATTGTCTATGAAATCACATGACAATTTGAACTTCTACTTTTCCACATGTGCCTTACGGATCTTTTTTACAGGAAATCTGCTTGAAGAAGAATTCCGGTTTGACAAGAACGACATGTATCGCAAATATGCTGCCCGCTGCTTTGCTCTTGTTAGTACCTATTGTCCTGTATCACTGTACTTGCATACATACATGGTTCATTATGTAGCATCACTCTTCATCTTATCTTGAATATTCTCCACTTTTTCGCATATTATCACATCTATATTTACTCTTAACAAAATGTAGAATAAAGGCAATGCTTTTGAAGAAGATTCTGTGGTAAACTTCTTGAATTGGCCCCCCCCATCAGCATGGACAAGGCCTTTATAGAGCCTATCTTCACCAATAATGTAAGTTTGTCCATCTCAAGCCTTCAAACTTTGTTGTATATATTTGGTTAGGCATGACTGCAACAGCTGTTTATTTTTGGTGTTTGCATCAAATTGCTTGTCTAAAGTTTATTATGTAGTTCATAAACAAAAGATTGTCCTTTCTCAATTTAAGTTTTCAGTTGTACAACTAAGTTCCTTCTTCATACCATGTAAATTAAACTATATAGAGCAAGTGATCTTCTTTTGCACTGCATGTATGCTTCTGTTCTTCATCCGTAATCCAGTGGTGTGGTGAACCTACCCACTACAGCACAATGCCATATTCTGCAATGTATTAACTATGCACAATGTCATATCATTCTACTATTATTTAAACCGTCTCTTTATTTGCCAATCTGAAATGGTATAAATTGACAACACACTAACCATTGATACTTATGAGTTCTTTATCTGTAATCCAGTGGTGTCGTGAAGCTGCCAACTCCTTCACAATGTCATTTCCTGCCATGTCTTGACCTGAACAATACCATATTGTGTTAATGCAATTTTAAACTGTGTCACTTTATTCGTCAGTAAGAAATGTGATGAATTGTCAGCACTGATACTTTTATGTGCAAAAACTGTCATCTGTCTGCTTGTTTATCTTTCAGAGTGAGGAAGATATAAGTGTTGAACAAGCGTAGTCTCTCATCATCTTGCTCAGCTGCTTGCGCTGCAGCTCCCCAGCAGGGCTAACCTTTCTTGAACTCTATTGAAGTGCTATCAGTTTTGTATATTATTTTGTCGTCGTGTTTATTTGCACTAGTGGCGATCTTTGATGCCCAGTGTATGTAATCTGCTGTCTGCTTGTGCTTTATTATCATAGTGGCGAACTTTGATGCCCAGTGGATGTAATATGCCATAATTTCTTTATTGTATAGTCTAGGTTTTTTCTTATTCATGATGCTGCAGTTATTTTACTATATATATATATATATATATATCCTGTCTTCGCAGTAAACCGGCCAAATCGTAAAATTACGGTACATAATCGGGTCGTCATGTAATCACGATGTAGGTTGGGCCTGAAACGTGCCGAACAACTCATGGGCCGGCAGCAGCCCAAAATGAACCCCGACCCATGATTGTGCGAATCGAATCACGGGCTTTTAACAGGCCAAAATTGTCTCGGTCCTTGTTTGGCCCAATCAGATATCGGCTGCGAGCAGGCCGGAAGCAAACCGGGCCGTAGTTAGGCCCAACTATATGACGGGCTTTTAACAGGCCGAAATTAATATAGGGCCGAAATGTTAAACAGGCCCTTAACAAGCCAAAACTAATATCAGGCCGAATTACTAAGTGGGCCCAAAAGCATAGTGTCCAGTTGACGGGCCATAATTAAGCCCAGCCTCTTAAAGGGCCGGACCTGATCTGGGCCGTGATTTGGCCTAGAACGTGGTAGGCTTTTAACGGGCCGGATCTCATATGGATCACTATTAGGCCCGGAGCGTGGCAGGCCATTAATGGACCGGATCAAATATGGGCCAGTATTTGGCCCAAAACATGGCAGCCTGTTAATGGGCCGGCCTACTAGGGTCCTCAAAATCTTGTGGGCCTACAGCTGGGCCAGCCCATTAATGTCGGCGAAATCTCGTGGGCCTTTAGCTGGGCCGGCCCATTATGATCCGCAAGAATCTTGTGGGCCTTTACCTGGGCCGGCCCATTATGGCACACAAAAATCTTGTGGGCCTTTACCTGGGCCGGCCCATTATGGTCGGCAAAATTTTGTGGGCCTTTAGCTGGGCCAGCCCATTATGGTCCGCAAAATCTCATGGGCCTTTAGCTAGCCGGCCCATTATGGTCTGCAAAATCTTGTGGGTCTTCAGTTGGGCCGGCCCATTTAAACTTGATGGGCCGGTCCACGTGTCAACATATCATTGGCGCGTCTCACCCATTGGATGAGTGACACCTGTGCCAACGCGGACCTGACACGTGTCTCTTCCAACCAATGATGATTTTACATGTGGAAAATCCCCATTGGTCGGGGCTGTTAACGGGTTATCGGATCCAAAACCTGACCCGATAGCTTAACGGCGTTCCATTACGGTGGATGCCATGTGTCGGTCACCCTTGACGAAAGCACTTCTATGATGCGCGATTTATCGTCATGGAAGTGGACACTTCCGTGATGATAATTTTGGTAATTTTATGGAACACTTCTACGACAACACATGTATGACTATCTTGATTCTGTCATAAATTTGTCATGGATGTACATGCATGACAAAAAACGCGACCTACTGTGACAAACACGTATCATCACGGAAGTGTATTTTTTTGTAGTGGTATATGCGCTCAAACTTAAGGTCTGAATGTTACCATGACCTATACTACGACAACACGAACCAAATGAAGAATCCGCCATGGTAACCTATCTTGTTGTTGGTCAAGGTGATCATGGATGTCCACGCGGGCCCACAAATATATAGGCTTGTCGCCGATAACCACGCGAGGGAGTGTACCGTTCGAAGGCAACCACTACATGCATATGTATGGAGGTGATGCATGCATGCATGTTTGAATACACAACATTGATGTGGCGCGTGCGTCAAAAATCATACACTAGCGAGGTTCATCAAGCGTACTACATATGATGGTCCCCTTCCCCCCTCTTCACCGCATACTATATGCTCCTGCCGTAATATATGTACAACCCAAAAGAATCCTCATCAATGGTGAAATTAATTAACCTCTCCCGATGTAGGTCAAAGTGATGCATGCATGCATCGACGATGGCCTCGTGGGCCCACAGATGGAAGCGTCACACATGAGTGTCCCAGCTAGGATATGCATGTGGCCCAAAAAAGGTGTTGTGTGATGTCTGAATAGCCAATTTTACAATTTTGATGTGGCATGTGCCCCAGAAACCAAAAAGTCCCGACACTGAGTGAGGTGTACTTGTTCACGGATGTGTACGTATAGTATATATGCTAGTCCCCTCCCACCTCTTCGACGCGTACTATATACCACCATAACACAAACAAAAAGATTCTACCTTGCTGGTCAAATTAACCTCACTGTCGGCTATTCGTCAAAGTGATGGACGACGACCTCGCGTGCCCATAGGAAGCGTCACATGCGAGTATCGAGTGTCGTGTAGGACAACCACCGACTGCATGTGGCCAAACATGTATGTATGAAAGGGTTGTGTAATATTTTAAATAACGATTTTCACGACTCTGATGTGGCACCGGCCTGCCTAACAAAACGGCCAACCCACACGGTGGCTCACAACTCGTAGTGTACTGCGAGCCACCTGCCACCCCCAAACGCACACACCCACCCCCACACACACCATGAATCCACCTCAATTACGATGCATGTTAAATTAATTATCTCGCGGTGAACATATATGTTACCAAAGGAGGGATGTTTTAATTTCAAAAAAATCACAAAGATCATTAAGAAGTTTTAGTACATTAATTTATTGATTTTCTACGGGTATAATGTGCAAAAATAAAATTTGAGCTACATGCACACATGACAGTGCACCTAAATGGATTGCAAAAACACATGTGTCTCACTGGGTGCATGTTTACTCCCCGTGCAACAAATTTCAAACATTGAGAATCTTGATTTTTAAATTCTAATACATGCAAAACTTATTTGAAGTTGATGAAACTTATCATGTTGTCATATGGACACCAATACAAAGTGGCATTGTACTTTTTTGTCAAATTTGAGACCAGTTTTGATGTAATCTTTATCTAATTACAGACGGGAGATTATTAATAATTGGGAACCAATATCCCAAACGGATTATTTATTCGAACCGTGAGCGTTAGACCAACAATGGATACGTGCTATGCTTCGGTTAAGCAATAAAGCGGCAACATTAATCATCTAAATAGAAAAACAATATACGTGCCGCCGCGTGACCCGTGTGTCGTGCGAGCAGGCATGAGTTGATGGGACGCATGCGAGCAGTCCGCCGCGCAGGTAGACGGGGAGGCATGCGTCCAGGAGTGTGAATTGACAGAGGCGTGCTCGCTGCGTAGTGTCATTGGGAGGCATGCGAGTAGCTGTGTGAAACATTGGTAGGCATGCCAGCAGTCCGGTGCGCAGGCTCACCGGGAGGTGAGCCATCGGTTTGACTGTTGCCCGCCTCTCTCCCACAACTCCTACTACTCCATATTAATAGTGCGCCCGAGCAGCCGCACCCCCATCCTCGCCACACACACACACACAATCCTCTCTCTCCCCTTGCATCCTCGACACTGCTCTCAGTCCTCAAAGTTGTCAATGTATGAGGATGCCGCCGAAGTGCCCCATCGGAGGGAGTGGCGACGCCGGGGCTTCTAAAGCACTAGAGCACGGCGTAGAGATGGAGACAGAGGTTGCCGTCACCGCGGCAAGTTATCGCTGCACCTTGACGTCGTCGACAGTGTCGAGCTTCCACAGCTCAAGGCGGAGTTCCACACCGACTCCGGCGACGACTCCGACGACGATGGACAGCTGGTTAGTCATCTATACCCATTTATGTGTCAAATAGATCATAGGGTTTCTCTGGTTACTCCCGCCTCCCCCTTTTTTGGAATAGAAATCCTATGGTTATGTTCTCCCAATCCATGAAATCTAAGTAAGTTTCGTTAGATCCGTGTAGTGTATTG
The DNA here is from genome assembly GCF_003073215.2 of Triticum urartu. Taxonomy (NCBI): domain Eukaryota; kingdom Viridiplantae; phylum Streptophyta; class Magnoliopsida; order Poales; family Poaceae; genus Triticum; species Triticum urartu. The sequence goes on along the minus strand of NC_053025.1, from coordinate 333,570,342 downwards.
ATTGTTTGAATGGTACAGGTGATAAGTGATTAGTAGTTTCATCTATGCAAATGATTTCTGCTAGTAATCCGACTAGGGTTAGTGTTCGTGCTAATAATTCCTAGCCAGGACTTGACAATTGATTTTGAATGACCTACATATGTTTGTGCCATTATTTTCTTCAAGATTGGTCTGTACATAGATGACTGTGCTTAAAAATTGAACCAGAATATCTGGATATGTATAAATAAATAGCCATAAATTCCTAATCCTACTGCACGGCATGTAATCATTGATTTTATGCCAAATTTGTTTTAATATTTGTATATGATGTGAACTAGGGCCCGATCTTTCAATGAGAGAGAGATAACTACGATTTTTGGTGGGCCTTGACCCTCACGATCCGGCTACCAACTATACAGGGAGAACCGTACACGACTGATATCCACGGCAATCGCTGAACCAACTCCACGGCATTATCGACCGAGCCAACGGCGCGATCGACCTATCCACGAAGGATTTTTCCTACAAGCAAATCGAAGAACATGCAAGAAAATAATAGCCAAGTAATCTCAAAATTGTGAATATGCTAGATGGGATTAATCTCACAAGATGGGGTTCCGATAGGATGTCTTGACAGTCGCACTAGCCGCTACGAGCGAAGACAAATAAAAGTAGCAATATTGCTAAACTTCTCTAAACAAAACCCGAGTCTAAACCCTAACCTAGACTAGCTATTTATTAAAGGGTGCGGACACGCGGCGTCGCACAGACGATGTCCTGGTCTGCGCCGTCTCTGGCTCTCCTCAGATTTAATCCAGGCTGTCCTGTTTTTCATCGTCTGGTCGTGGTGCACCCTAGAAGCTGCGTGGGTTGCGTGGCCTCTGACTCCTTCGATGGAAAACTTCTGGCCCACTTCCTTGGTTGATGCGTAGCATGTCCATGGCCCACTTGGATGCATGCACGGCTGATCCATCCTTAAAAATTCCAGTCTAGGCATGCATGTGTACGCAATGCATGTATGCATATTAGTACATGAATCTTCCTCTTGCATCTCCAAATTCTCTCTCTTGTTGACTCTTTGACCCCTCCATTCCTGAGTATAATTAAAATGAACAATGAGTGGAGCATCATATTCTTGGCAGTTAAATCATGTGTACGAAGAAACAAAAGTACCTGGTTATTAATTTGACGTGTAGTTTTTGTAGATGTTTTTATGATAGTTATGTCCACATCATCCTCCCTTTCTTGAAAACAAAGCCATCCTCGGCTTTTATTTATTTGGAACATATCATAGAGCGAAGCAAAAGTAGATGCAACGTATATAGGCCGTTCCAAAGGCATTAGCTCATGAGGATGAAATGAATTTGTTATAGCACCATTAGGAATATCATGAAAAGTTTGATCCCACACAAAGTCTATCTATGAATTATGGGGATTCAAACTAACTATATGGGTACACTGTATATCCGGATCACAAGTTGGGACACTCAACGGAAACATTTCAGAACTGATAGCAAGCATAGTGTGCATAGTACGATCAGTTGATTTAGCTTTCCCATCATTTACTATTTCATCAGGGGTCATAGGAAGCAAGTTGATGGTTTTTCCTTCAAACACAAGAGTATACGAATTTTTTCTACCATGATGAGTAACAATATTATCATATTGCCAAGGTCGACCTAACAATAAAGAACAAGCTTGCATAGGTACAACATCACAGTCAACATAATCACGATATGAACCAACTGTAAATTGTACTCGCACATGACGTGTTACCTTCAACTTACCACAATCGTTGAACCATTGGATTTAATATGTATGGGGGTGTCTCGTAGTGGTGAGGCAAAGTTTCTCGACCATCTCTATACTCGCCAAATTATTGCAGCTTCCACCATCAATGATCACACGAACGGAATGCCCTTTGACAAAAATCTTAGTTTGAAAAAGATTATGGCGTTGAGGCATCTCAGTATGCCCCACCTAGGCACTAAGTACTCACAAGGTTACAAGACTGGGTACTGATCGGCCATCTCAGCATTAATATGTATCTCCTCTGTGTCATGCTCCTTAATGTCACCTGCATTATTAGTGGCAAGCATAGCGCGTGTATCTTCGTCCAAATCACTAGTAGAGGAGTACTCACCGTCTTCCCACACAATGAATGTTTGTTTATTTGGGCAGTCCTTCATCAAGTGCCCGGCACCTTTGCATATATGACACTTCATGTCCCTTGTGCATCTAGACGAAGTGGTTGGTGCTAGAGAAATAGCTTTCGAAGCCTCGGATGATTGTGGGGTTGATTTTGAACTTGATGGGTGTGCACCATTATGCAAGATAGGCGGTGTTGACTTAGTAGTGGACGAAACAGTAGGAGAGGGTGTCCAAGATGAGCGGCGACCTGCAGAAAAGTTACCCCGTCCCTTGTTGTGTCGTCCCTGTACTTCCCTTTCATCTTTACGAGCAAAATGAAACAAACGAGTAATAGAATTGTACTCCTTATAGTCCAATATATCCTGAATATCACGATTCAAACCACCTAAAAATCTAGCCATCATAGCATGTTCGGTTTCAACTAATCCACATCGCACTAATCCAATTTGCAATTCTTGATAATAATCCTCTACAGAACTACTACCCTATTTTAAATGTTGCGATTCATTTAGTTTATCACGAGCATAATATGAAGGAACATATCATTGTCGCATAGCTCGTTTTAAAGCATCCCAAGTAGCAGGTATATTATTCGCATTAATACGACAATATTCACTCCACCATATAGAAGCAAAGTTTGTAAATTCACTAGTGGCTGCCCTAACTCTATAGTTCTCAGGAATATCATGACATGCAAATTTTTGTTCAACTGAAAGTTCCCAATCAAGATAAATGTCTGGATTATATTTACAATTGAAAGCAGGCATAGTAAATTTAATTTTAGCACTATAGTGGTCATAATCTCGAACATCATACCTGTGTGGACCTTGTTCCATACCTTCATGGTTGAAACGCAGTTGTCGATGAGCACTGTCATTGTGGTTCTTGACCATTTGGTCGTCTTCGGTGTCACCAGAATAATCCTCGTAGTTGTCCCCATGTTGCTCGATGCGGGGAGGAATTTGTTGGTGCTAGTTTATGGTGGCGGCATGAGTGGCAGTAGCTGGGTGTTGTGGATGACCCATGGGCATACGCCGAGCTCATGAAATACAGGATCAACGTTGTTGTTTATGGGGGGTGCAGTCTGCAACTCGTCCAGACGTGAAAAATGTCCTGTAGCTATGTGTTCGCAACACCCTATGCATCCTCTATGGCCTTGAGCCTCTCTTTGGCCACAATCTAAGCACCCTCAAGTTGGATGAGACGCTCGCTGGCGACTTTCACATCCGTGGTGAGACCCTCAAGTGTGGGTTGATCTTGTGCCATTCTTAGCGGAAGAGAAAAAACACAGTGTATAAACCCTATCAACTAGTAGGATGTGGTGGGAAAAAATCACTCACACTCAAGCTTAGTATCAAATTCTTACTTGTTCTTACCAATGCAACAGGTGGTGATCGGCGCGTTGGTGTTGGCTTCAAACGACCGATGAAGATTGGTTGGAGCGATAACCAGGATCAGCGGAACCGGGACCTGTACTTATTGGTAGGAAAAAGAATAGCTTGGAAAAGGCTTCTCAACTCACAATATCAGTGGCACAATTTAGCAAAAAGCAATGCAAGATGAAAAATTGCTCAAACTCCTAACTAGTGCTGGCAGTCGACTACTAAGAGAGAAAACAATCTAAGCCCAGATACTGAATCAAATGAATGTGAAAACCGATCAAAATATGATTAGCTCTAAAAGCTGGATATAAGTGAGGTATAAACGCCGTGTATGAAAAACTAGAGCAGAAAAATATCCAGCAGATATCACGTATATGAACCAAGTAAAGGTTCTGCAAAAGATATTTCAAAAGATGCTATTCAGCCTGAACTTTTTTTTTACTTTTTCTTGTCTATTTTTTCACTTTTTATTTTTATTTTTTTCCTTCTTTTTTTTCTTTCAAGCCGGCAGCAAGCAGAAGTCACGGACCAAAGATGATAGCTGATTCACTAAAGAAAAATTGATTGCTGATGGGATGTGTGCTTCTAGCGGTGGTATGAATCAAGTATTGATGGATGGATGTCCTGATGGAAACAATATGCTTGGGCATTAGCGGCAGAAGGCTGGAGTGTGCGCGCAGTACTATGTGGAAGCGTGGAATGCAAGGATTGTTTATTTTAATATAGGACAGCAGATGTAACCGATACGGTGTCCGATTGCATGCAGGAATCGATAAAACTAGAAACAATCGATGCAATCTTGCCTTTGTCTATATCTTTCCAGATTACAGAGGACTAGAGGAGCGTGTGGCAGAAAATACGCTGGAAAAAAACAAAGTTCGATCTAGAAGGCAATTTCCTCTCAGACTAATCTAGACCAGCACTAGTATTAGATGAATGTAACCAAAAATTCAACTAAGCAAATACTAGATGCAAAAATTGCTAAAGGCTAAAAAGATAGGTGCAGCGGATGAACTAATCTAAATTTTTTGGCTTTTTTGTGTGGTTTGTAGGACGAAAAATGATCTAATCTAACAAAAATGTAAATCTCTCACCGATGAACCTGAAAACTGATACCACTTGATGTGAACTGGGGCCCGATCTTTCGATGAGAGAGAGATAACTACGATTTTTGGTGGGACTTGACCCTCACGATCCGGCTACCAACTATACAGGGAGAACCGTACACGACTGATATCCATGGCAATCGCTGAACCAACTCGACGGCGTTATTGACCCAGCCAACGGCGTGATCGACCTATCCACAAAGGATTTTTCCTGCAAGCAAGTCAAAGAACATGCAAGAAAATAATAGCCAAGCAATCTCAAAATTGCGAATATGCTAGATGGGATTAATCTCACAAAATGGGGTTCCGATAGGATGTCTTGACGGTCGCACTAGCCGCTATGAGCGAAGACAAATAAAAGTAGCAATATAGCTAAACTTCTCTAAACAAAACCCGAGTCTAAACCCTAACCTAGACTGGCTATTTATTAAAGGGTGCGGACAGGCGGCATCGCACAGACAATGTCCTGGTCTGCGCCGTCTCTGGCTCTCCTTAGATTTAATCCAGGCTATCCTGTTTTTCATCGTCTGGTCGTGGTGCACCCTAGAAGTTGCGTGGGTGGCGTGGCCTCTGACTCCTTAGATGGAAAACTTCTGGCCCACTTCCTTGGTTGATGCGTAGCATGTCCATGGCCCACTTGGATGCATGCACGGCTGATCCATCCTTAAAAATTCCAAAGTCTATGCATGCATGTGTACGCAATGCATGTATGCATGTTAGTACATGCATCTTCCTCTTGCATCTCCAAATGCTCTCTCTTGTTGACTCTTTGACCCCTCCATTCCTGAGTATAATTAAAATGAATAACGAGTGGAGCATCATATTCTTGATAGTTAAATCATGCGTACGAAGAAACAAAAGTACCTGGTTATTAATTTGACGTGTAGTTTTTTGTAGATGTTTTTATGATAGTTATGTCCACATCAGTATAGGTGTTGTCTGACGATGTGGACAGCGAGGATGAAGATGGCCAGATGAGGTACAAGAGGCAAATCCTGAGGGAGCTTTATGCAGGAATGCATAACAGGTGTATTAGGACCTGGAATGGCGGCTATGGATGTCCATTTTGCAAAAAAGAAAACCCTCACCATCCCCATATCACAAAACCCTCACCCCGCCCGCCACCCCCTCCGGTACGTTCCACATTCACACTTGCACAAGCTCCTCTGCGTCTATGCCATGGAACCACCTATCATGGCGGTAAACACTTAGCTCGACTCCTGCAGCCGCCGCCAGGCTGTCGGCAAAGCCCACCGCATTTTGCCACTTTCGCTTGCCGCCGCCTATCGCCATCGACTTTCTCGAGGCTGCCCGCGGTCGACCTAGCTCTGCTCGGTTGGGGAATCTGTCGCACTGAGGGTTCTTTCTCATGGACGACAAGGTAACTAATTTAATGAGATATTGTCTCATCTCTTATCCTAGTTCATCTGCCCCCTTTAATCACCCAGCGGAAATCACCGTGAATTCATTTTTATTTGAGCTGATTTGAGGGTTTTCTTTCATTCATAGAATGTACAGTGTGCCGACACTTCAGGACTTTGCGACCTCCGCCAAAGATTCCATCTCACCGTACCATATAATTTGAAGACGCATGCGGTATGTTCAATCTCACCCTAAATCGACTGGCATGGCCTACTTTCCTGAACATATTCTAAATATTGCTACATTTGGATAAAAGGTGCCACATGCACCATATACATCAAAGCGGATTTCCCCCCTCTTCTTTCTATCTTAGGCAAATTAATGATGTATTGTTCTTTTGATTACTCTCACATTTCCATGACATCATGTTTACTCTATCTGTTTAATTATAGATTTTTATCCTTCAATTTCAACTGCTGTATAGTTCTTTTAATCTGGGCCCATATTTGCATGTTACCATATTTTCTTTAACAATCCTACCATTTTCTGTAGCACATCCCTTGCTATACAACAGATTATGTAGTGCACAATTTTTCCCTTTACATAGATCAAGGCTCCACGGACGTCATACTGCGCACAAACCATGGATTTACAATCGTTGCTACTGTAAGACTTGATGAACGTGGTGACTCCTATTTTGGCACTGGCTTTTGGAAAGAATTTTCTAAGTTTTATGTACTGAAAGCTGGCACTAAAATTGCACTGCACATAAAAGGGCCTGGTCATGAGATATATGCTAACTTCCCCGACAAAATCATCTGTCCAGACTTTGTTTGAAGTAAGTTTTCTTTTCAACTATCTGCATGTTGACTTACCCAGCAATGTCAAATGAATTGTGTAGTATTTAAGCAACCAATTGTTATTCCCTTTTCTTACCATATTCCTACCTAATAACTTCTTGTTACCAATACACTTTTCTATTGCCCTGTTTTAACTAAATATTCCCTGTACTCCCATTTCTATCAGAAAGCGCCGCCGACAAGGAGACTCCGGAGGTGGAGAATGGGGCTGCCAACAAGTAGAGGTGGGGCGAGATAGAACCGCAAGCGACTCCACCAGGCCTAGACTTCATCAGTAGCCTCCCCGATGATATGTTGAGAGTCATCATCTCCCTCCTCCCAATCAAATATGGAGTGCGGACAACCGTCCTTTCTCGGCGGTGGTGCCCCCTATGGAACTCCAGCCCTCTCGACCCCATCGACACCCACGAGCTCTGCCATGGCTATCACAAAAGCTTGGATGCATTCTTCAAGATCCTCGGCAGTCACCTTGGCCCAACCAAAGGCCTTAGAATGGGCAAGTTCTGTTCCAACGGCAAGGACCGATCCAAGCTTGACGACTGGTTCCGATCCACCGCCCTAGATCATCTCGAGGAGCTCACTTTTGATGATGGGCATATGCGGCCGCTGCCAACGTCCGCACTCCGCCTCGCGCCCACGTTGTGCGTCGCCATGTTCACGAACTGCCATCCCCCCTTAATGACGCGCCCGCTCTTATTCTACCACGGCTAAAGCACCTCGAGCTCGTCATCGACTGCCTCTCAAATGGTGACACGGAGCGCCTACTCCGTGGTTGTGCTACACTCGAGTACCTTCGTCTTGAGGCGATCAATGGGTTGAGTACCTTCCACATCACCTCCATGACTCTCCGGACTATTTATGTGTGTTGCTGGTGCGGCAGGAAGACATCACAAGATGTGTACCATGGTATGGTCATTGAGGACACACCCGCACTTGAGAGATTACTTGTAGTTGATCAAGAAGGTCCAACAAGAATCAATGTCATTTCTACACCGAAATTGATAGTGGTGGGCTACTCGTCTGACAAATACTCCGAACTTGTTATTGGATCCACACCCGCTCAGGTACAACATCCGCCTTCTACCACTCCTTCTACAAATTAACATTATTTCTAATTTTGAAGATGTTTATTCGTCTGTCATTCAGAAAATGATTCTGACAAGCTTGAACCCGAAACTGCGCACAGTAAAGGTCTTGGCACTAGAATCTATCGGCCCCAACCTGGAGCAAGTTGTCAGTTTCCTGAGATGCTTTCCGTGCATGGAGAAGCTATATATCGAGGTGATGTTCCTTTCCTGCTCAATGTTAACCATAAGGGAGTTCAATTTGTGACACCTTTTTCCAAGTTTACAATGACAATGTACTACGATTTCTGAAGGTTTATTTGGAGGATTTCAGTACATACATGCCCCCCCCATATTGGTTGCTTGATCCATACGGTTACAATCAATAAGCATTTCTCCTTTGGATTCATCTGTACTAGTTTTCTTAGGGAACTTTTCATCCACTCCAACCTCTTGTGAAGAAGTCTACATTTTTCTAGAATGTAATCAAATGCCCATGTTAATCATGTCAGATCAAAGATGGCATGTTAGTGCATTTTACAAATCCTGCAAACCAAATAAGCATGTAGTAATGTTCAAAACTGCATGTAGGAACTAACATGTTTTCTTCTTTTGTAGATAAGATTAGGCCCAGTGGTCGATAATGTGATACAATATAATAATCACGTCGAATGCCTAGATCTGCATCTCTCAGAAATTACTTTGGACTCCTACCGAGGGACCTTACCGGAGATCATATTTGCTAGGTTCTTTGTTCTCAGAGCAAGGGTGCTGAAGGAAATGAGGTTTGCCCTACATTTATTTTGCAAAAATGAATGGTTTGTTGATCAGCGCCGGCGCCTGCGGCAGAATGGAGTAGGCTCCAAACATGCTGAATTTCATTTTGGAACTTCAGATGCCAGAGTAATCGGAAATCATCATGTCAACCCCATACATGAATTCTTAGTGGCTGACCCCTTTGCAAAAATTGTGAGGTTTTGAAACCAGACTTAGAAGCGGTGATATTAGTTTGAACCTCTTTGATATCCATGTTCAGCGAACCAGTGATACATCTCCAACGTATCTATAATTTTTGATTGCTCCATGCTATATTATCTTCTGTTTTGGACATTATTGGGCTTTATTATACAATTTTATATTATTTTTGGGACTAACCTACTAACCGGAGGCCCAGCCCAGAATTGCTGTTTTTGCCTATTTTAGGGTTTGGAAGAAAAGGAATATCAAACGGAGTCCAAACGGAATGAAACCTTCGGGAACGTGCTTTTTGGAACGAACAAGATCTAGGAGACTTGGACCCTATGTCAAGCAACCAACAGGTAAGCCACGAGGTAGGGGGCCCCCCAGGCGCGCCCTCCACCCTCGTGGGCCCCCTGTTGCTCCACCGACATACTCCTTCCTCCTATATATACCTACGTACCCCCAAGCGATCAAACACGGAGCCAAAACCCTAATTCCACCACTGTAACTTTCTGTATCCACGAGATCCCATCTTGGGGCCTGTTCAGGAGCTCTGCCGGAGGGGGCATCGATCACGGAGGGCTTCTACATCAACACCATAGCCTCTCCGATGAAGTGTGAGTAGTTTACCTCAGACCTTCGGGTCCATAGTTATTAGCTAGATGGCTTCTTCTCTCTTTTTGGATCTCAATACAAAGTTCTCCCCCTCTCTTGTGGAGATCTATTCGATGTAATCTTCTTTTGCGGTGTGTTTGTTGAGACCGATGAATTGTGGGTTTATGATCAAGATTATCTATGAACAATATTTGAATCTTCTCTGAATTCTTTTAGGTATGATTGGTTATCTTTGCAAGTCTCTTCGAATTATCAGTTTGGTTTGGCCTACTAGATTGATCTTTCTTGCAATGGGAGAAGTGCTTAGCTTTTGGTTCAATCTTGCGGTGTCCTGTCCCAGTGACAGTAGGGGCAGCAAGGCATGTATTGTGTTGTTGCCATGGAGGATAACAAGATGGTTTCTTTATCATATTGCATGAATTTATCCCTCTACATCATGTCATCTTGCTTAAGGCATTACACTGTTCTTATGAACTTAATACTCTAGATGCATGCTGGATAGCGGTCGATGGTGGAGTAATAGTAGTAGATGCAGGCAGGAGTCGGTCTACTTGTCTTCGACGTGATGCCTATATACATGATCATACCTAGATATTCTCATAACTATGCTCAATTCTGTCAATTGCTCAACAGTAATTTGTTCACCCACCGTAAAATACCTATGCTCTTGAGAGAAGCCACTAGTGAAACCTATGGCCCCCGGGTCTATCTTCCATCATATTAATCTTCCAACACTTAGTTATTTTCATTGCCTTTTATTTTACTTTGCATCTTTATCATAAAAATACCAAAAATATTATCTTATAGTATCTATAGATCTCACTCTCGTAAGTGACCGTGTAGGGATTAACAACCTCTTATCGTGTTGGTTGCGAGGATTTATTTGTTTTGTGTAGGTGCGGGGGACTCACGCGTAGCGTCCTACTGGATTGATACCTTGTTTCTCAAAAACTGAGGGAATTACTTACGCTACTCTGCTGCATCACCCTTTCCTCTTCAAGGGAAAACCAAGGCAAGTGCTCAAGAGGTAGAAAGAAGGATTTCTGGCACCGTTGCTGGGGAGGTCTACGCAAAAGTTAACATACCAAGTACCCATCACAAACCCTTATCTCCCGCATTACATTATTTACCATTCGCCTCTCGTTTTCCTCACCCCCACTTCACCCTTGCTGTTTTATTCGCCCTCTCTCTCTATCCTCCCTCTCTTTCCGTTCGCCTCTTTTCCGTTTGCTTGTCATTATGGCGAGTCCTCTATCTTCTCCGTTGTCTCCCGAGAATGAAATTCTAAATTTTAAGCAAAGGGAGGGAGAAAATCTAAAAGACGCTTGGTATAGAATTTGCAATGCTCAAAATAGATCTACCAGGAAGCAATCTACTTCTGTTCTTCTTCGCAATTTTTATGTAGGCTCTACTCCTTGGCACAGATATATCCTTGATACCATTACCGGAGGGAACTTCTTGGGTAGCCATACTTTTGATTCTTATAATGCTATGATAGATTTGTTTGGCTCACCACCTCTTTGGGTTAATGGAACTATGTTAACTTTGGAGCATGTAATGCAAAGACTTGAAATTATTGAGAATAATGTTGCTACTGTAGAGTTAATTGAAAATTTGGATAAAAAGATCCACAACCGAATCACCCAATATGGATCTAAAGTAGGAGTCACTTTGAAAAATATTAAAGAAAAGGAACCTATAGTTAATGAGAAAATAAATCAGGATTCCACTAGAATCAATAAACTTGAGGATATTATTACCAAATTGGGAACCGCTTTTTCTTCCATAAAGAATACTCCAATTCCTCCCACTAAAATTGCCAAGCTTATGTATGATTCTAAAAATAAGGGTGAATCCTCTAGTAAGGAAACTGCGGATCTCAAATCTATAAGTATTCATCCCAATCTTTTTGCTATCATTAAGGAACCATTTGTTACAAATGAATTTTTAGATCTTGTGCCTAAAAGTTTGATAATAAATAAAAAAAAAGAAATTCCTAAGGATGGTAGATGCCTCATTGAAGAATTACCTACCAAAGATGGCAATACCTAGATCTATCCTTGCTTTTTATGCCTAGCTAGGGGCGTTAAACGATAGCGCTTGTTGGGAGGCAACCCAATTTTATTTTTATTCCTTGATTTTTGCTCCTGTTTAGTAATAAATAATTTATATAGCCTCTGTTTTGGTTGTGTTTTTTGTGTTTAATTAGTGTTTGTGCCAAGTAGAACCGTTCGGAAGGCTTGGGGAAAGTCTTGTTAATCTTGCTGTAAAAAACAGAAACTTTAGCGCTCACGAGAACTGCTTCCATTTTTATTTGGAAAGTGCTATTTAGTTAATTATTTTTGAATATTATTAATAGGTAAATTCCTCAAGTCCAGAAATTTATTTTAGAATTTTTGGGGTTCCAGATCTTGCGTTATCTACAGATTACTACAGACTGTTCTATTTTTGACAGATTCTTTTTTTCGTGTGTTGTTTGCTTATTTCGATGAATCTATGGCTAGTAAAATAGTTTATAAACCATAGAGAAGTTGGAATACAGTAGGTTTAACACCAATATAAATAAATAATGAGCTCATTACAGTACCTTGAAGTGGTGTTTTGTTTTCTTTCGCTAACGGAGCTCACGAGATTTTCTACTTTAAGTTTTGTGTTGTGAAGTTTTCAAGTTTTGGGTAAGGATTTGATGGATTATGGAACAAGGAGTGGCAAGAGCCTAAGCTTAGGGATTACCATTGCACCCCCAAGATAATCTAAGGACACCAAAAATACAAAGCTTGGGAATGCCCCGGAAGGCATCCTCTCTTTCGTCTACTTCCATCGGTAACTTTACTTGGAGCTATATTTTTATTCACCACATGATATGTGTTTTTCTTGGAGTGTCTTGTATGATTTGATCTTTGCTTTTTAGTTTACCACAATCATCTTTTCTGTACACACCTTTTGAGAGAGACAACATGATTTGGAAATTATTAGAATACTCTATGTGCTTCACTTATATCTTTTGAGTTATATAGTTTTGCTCTAGTACTTCACTTATATCTTTTAGAGCACGGTGGTGGATTTTTTTATAGAAACTATTGATCTCTAATGCTTCACTTAGATTATTTTGAGAGTCTTAAATAGCATGGTAATTTTCTTAAATAATCCTAATATACTAGGTATTCAAGATTAGTAAAAACTTTCTTATGAGTGTTTTGAATACTAAGAGAAGTTTGATGCTTGATGATTGTTTTATATGGAGGTAGTGATATTAAAGTTGTGCTAGTTGAGTAGTTGTGAATTTTATAAATACTTGTGTTGAAGTTTGCAAGTCCCGTAGCATGCACGTATGGTAAACGTTATGTAACAAATTTGAAACATGAGGTGTTCTTTGATTGTCTTCCTTATGAGTGGCGGTCGAGGACGAGCGATGGTCTTTTCCTACCAATCTATCCCCCTAGGAGCACACACGTAGTGCTTGGTTTTTGATGACTTGTAGATTTTTGCAATAAGTATGTGAGTTCTTTATGACTAATGTTGAGTCCATGGATTATACGCACTCTCACCTTTCCATCATTGCTGGCCTCTTCGGTACCGTGCATTGCCCTTTCTCACATTGAGAGTTGGTGCAAACTTCGCCGGTGCATCCAAACCCCGTGATATGATACGCTCTTTCACACATAAACCTCCTTATATCTTCCTCAAAACAGCCACCATACCTACCTATTATGGCATTTCCATAGCCATTCCGAGATATATTGCCATGCAACTTTCCACCATCCTGTTTATCATGACACATTTATCATTGTCATATTGCTTAGCATGATCATGTAGTTGACATAGTATTTGTGGCAAAGCCATCGTTCATAATTCTTTCATACATGTCACTCTTGGTTCATTGCATATCCTGGTACACCGTCGGAGGCATTCATATAGAGTCATACCTTGTTCTAGTATCGAGTTGTAATCATTGAGTTGTAAATAAATAGAAGTGTGATCATCATTTAATAGAGCATTGTCCCAATATAAAAAAGAAAAAAAAGATAAAGGCCAAAAAAAGAAGGCCCAAAAAAATGAAAAGGGACAATGCTACTATCTTTTTTTCCACACCTGTGCTTCAAAGTAGCACCATGATCTTCATGATAGAGAGTCTCTTGTTTTGTCACTTTCATATATTAGTGGGAATTTTTTTATTATAGAACTTGGCTTGTATATTCCAACAATGGGCCTCCTCAATTGCCCTAGGTCTTCGTGAGCAAGCAAGTTGGATGCACACCCACTAGTTTCTTTTGTTGAGCTTTCATACATTTATAGCTCTAGTGCATCCGTTGCATGGCAATCCCTACTCCTTGCATTAACATCAATCGATGGGCATCTCCATAGCTCATTGATTAGCCTCGTTGATGTGAGACTTCCTCCTTTTTTGTCTTCTCCACATAACCACCATCATTATACTCTATTCCACCCATATTGCTATATCCATGGCTCACGCTCATATATTGCGTGAAGGTTTATAAAGTACGAAACAATTGCTTGGCTTGTCATCGGGGTTGTCCATGATGAGAGCATTCTTGTGCGATGAAAATGGAGCATGACTAAACTATATGATTTTGTAGGGATGAACTTTCTTTGGCCATGTTATTTTGAGAAGACATAATTGCTTAGTTAGTATGCTTGAAGTATTATTATTTCTATGTCAATATTAAACTTTTATCTTGAATCTTTTGGATCTGAATATTCGTGCCACAATTAAGAAGAATTAAATTGAAAATATGCCAAGTAGCATTCCACATCAAAAATTCTGTTTTTATCATTTAACTACTCGAGGACGAGCAGGAATTAAGCTTGGGAATGCTTGATACGTTTCCAACGTATCTATAATTTTTGATTGCTCCATGCTATATTATCTTCTGTTTTGGACATTATTGGGATTTATTATACAATTTTATATTATTTTTGGGACTAACCTACTAATCGGAGGCCCAGCCCAGAATTGCTGTTTTTTTGCCTATTTTATGGTTTCGAAGAAAAGGAATATCAAATGGAGTCCAAACGGAATGAAACCTTCGGGAACGTGATTTTTGGAACAAACAAGATCCAGGAGACTTGGACCCAACGTCAAGCAACCAACAGGGAAGCCACGAGGTAGGGGGGCGCCTACCCCAACAGGCGCGCCCTCCACCCTTGTGGCCCCCCTGTTGCTCCACCGACATACTCCTTCCTCCTATATATACCTACGTACCCCCAAACGATCAAACACGGAGCCAAAACCCTAATTCCACCGCTGTAACTTTCTGTATCCACGAGATCCCATCTTGGGGCCTATTTCGGAGCTCCGCCGGAGGGGGCATCGATCATGGAGGGCTTCTACATCAACACCATAGCCTCTCCGATGAAGTGTGAGTAGTTTACCTCAGACCTTCGGGTCCATAGTTATTAGCTAGATGGCTTCTTCTCTCTTTTTGGATCTCAATACAAAGTTCTCCCCCCCTCTTGTGGAGATCTATTCGATGTAATCTTCTTTTTTGGTGTGTTTTTTGAGATCGATGAATTGTGGGTTTATGATCAAGTTTATCTATGAACAATATTTGAATCTTCTCTGAATTCTTTTATGTATGATTGGTTATCTTTGCAAGTCTCTTTGAATTATCAGTTTGGTTTGGCCTACTAGATTGATCTTTCTTGCAATGGGAGAAGTGCTTAGCTTTGGGTTCAATCTTGCGGTGTCCTTTCCCAGTGACAGTAGAGGCAGCAAGGCACGTATTGTATTGTTGCCATCGAGGATAACAAGATGTTTTTTTATCATATTGCATGAATTTATCCCTCTACATCATGTCATCTTGCTTAAGGCGTTACTCTGTTCTTATGAACTTAATACTCTAGATGCATGCTGGATACCGGTCGATGTGTGGAGTAATAGTAGTAGATGCAGGCAGGAGTCGGTCTACTTGTCTTGGACGTGATGCCTATATACATGATCATACCTAGATATTCTCATAACTATGCTCAATTCTGCCAATTGCTCAACAGTAATTTGTTCACCCATCGTAAAATACCTATGCTCTTGAGAGAAGCCACTAGTGAAACCTAGGGCCCCCAGGTCTCTCTTCCATCATATTAATCTTCCAACACTTAGTTATTTTCATTGCCTTTTATTTTACATTGCATCTTTATCATAAAAATACCAAAAATATTATCTTATCATATCTATCAGATCTCACTCTTGTAAGTGACCGTGTAGGGATTGACAACCCCTTATCGCGTTGGTTGCGAGGATTTATTTGTTTTGTGTAGGTGCGAGGGACTCGCGCGTAGCCTCCTACTGGATTGATACCTTGGTTCTCAAAAACTGAGAGAAATACTTACGCTACTCTGCTGCATCACCCTTTCCTCTTCAAGGGAAAACCAACGCAAGTGCTCAAGAGGTAGCAATCAGCGTGAGCGTTTGCAGCTGATGAGCTGAATTTCATTTCTAATATCAGTTTGAACCCTGTAATCTTCGAATTTGAGCCATATAACTCTGGAATTTGAACCTTGTAACATTTTGAGCTTTTGTGGTACAATCGTTGAAATGACATGGTATGAGACTCGTATATTGCTAGCACTATTTTGACCTTAATATGTAATGGTCTTAGGTTTTATTAACCATTCTCGAATCAGTTTACCTTTTCAATCTCACAGCACACGATCTGTATAGCTAACTCGACTGCGATCTTCAACATTATTGCACACAATTGGTTTCTTCAACCGTGTGCACTGTAGAGCGCATAATTAACTATCGCACTCGAGTGTCCATCATCACCCTTCTGTGTAACTTTGACCTCATCACCCATGGGTAAACTTATGATTGAAGTCATTCCACACACTTCATTTTTACAAAGCCTTTTGCCAATAAATGCCCACGATTTGTCCCTCTTCTACCCGACGCGTGGCCAAACTAGCTAGGCGGGAAGCTTGTGCGGTAAACAACGCGGTAGCGCGGGAACAGGCTCACCGACGATACATTTGGCGGCTCTTCGAGCCCACGAGTGCGGTGCGGTGTTGTCAAGCGTGCACTGGAATCCTGTGCTCTGAATGCCGTGATAAGACATGCTGATTACAGGCCGACCGATCCCCATTTATTACAGCGGCCATTTAACCCTTGTGTCTCTTCAACTATTCGATCGCGCCCCACCATTGCAAGAAGCACACCCACCACGAGAAATTCTTAGAGGGTATCCTGCGTGGCTCCAATGGCGCTCCGAGCGGCTACCGACGACGAGCAGCAGTTCCCCATGCGTGCCGTGGTGGACACCCATAGAAGGTTCATGGACCTCTCGATGGTGTACACCAACGACCCGGTCTGGGTGGAGCACTCCATCCACATCACAGAGCTGTTGTTTTCCGCAGAGAAGTACAAGGTGGTCGGGTTCGACCTCGAGTACACCCGCACTTGTGCCGGGTCTCGTCCCAAGGTCGTCATTGCCCAGATGTGCCTGCGCCACCACATCCTTTTCTACCACTACTGCCTGGCTACAAGGCCTTGCGAGCGTTTCGCCAGGTTTGTCAACATCCCCCACTACATGTTCGCTATGGTGGACATCACCAACGATGAAAAGGCGCTCTAGAATTCGGGCATCGTCTGCTAGAATCTTGTCGACATCCAGGGCCAATACAAGATCTGGGGCAGCAAGGAGAATGAGAAGGACTCACTGGTTTACCTCGCCGAGGCCATCATCGACCCCTACTACAGAGACATGAAGGACTCATGCAACAAGGACAAGCGTGCCTAGCACTCGGCCTGGATGGAGAAACTTGACGAAGCTCACGTCGTGTACGTGGCCAAGGAGGCATACACGAGCTACGACATGTACAGGCGGATCGTTGACATGAGGAAGTGCCTCCTTGCCCAAAACGGCCAGGGATCTAGCCGAAGCAAAGCAATGGCAAGCGTCATGGCAACAATAAGTAGATGATTAGATCCTCGTTTCTCCTACTATAGTATGCATGTAATTACTTACTTTGGTGTGTGGAAATGTTATGTGTGTAGTCACTTGTGTAATTGTATGCTTAATTTGGTTATGCAATGCTGCCATTTTAAGTATATATGTTGATGCTCTGTAAACAGAGCGCAGATGTTGAGCGGACAAAGAAAACCACATCGCACACGGACTAAACAATGGAACCCCTCGGTGATGTTTTCATCACTCACTCACAATTGTATACCAGCAATCGTTTGCTCACAACACACACGGCTCGTTAGCAGTAATCGTCTGTGTTGTTATCGGTCTTCGCACACGTTTCCGATTACAGACCTGTTTGCCTCGTATCAGACACATCTTGTCCATTTGAACCGTTTCTCTTCTCATGTCTCAACGCAAACAATTTATTCGAGTGAACCGCATGCCGTATATCGCACACACCTTTGATCTGGCTGACCGTTTCTTTTGTGTTGCCTAATCACAAACAATTCATCCAAGTGAACCTTATGCTGTACATCACACACACCTTCATCTGGCTGCCCGTTTCTTTCGTTCCTCCTCATCGCAGACAGTTAATTGAGCTGAATCGTATGCCCTACATCACACACACAACTAAAATCTGAAGCGTGTTTGATGCGTCCTCCATCGCAAATGTTTTGCACCTTTTTGACGGTTTTTTACACCACCGTTTGCGATTATGGCATCGCACACAGTTTCGTCGAAGTGTCTCTGATCATAGTGTTGCGTTAGCAGCATCCTGCAGTAGTGAGATGTAGGTATCGATCTAGATCACATGTGATTGTGAGGGTGTTGCACAAAAGTTTTAGTAACGAATTTGATCTATTGCTAGAAAGACTTAAGAACTAGATGAGTTCTAGAGCTTAAATTGTGCGAGTAGAAGATAAGATTTGTTGTGCTAGATTTGATCTCTTGCTAGAAAGAAGATCCCTTCACTGAAGAACCCCCACAGGTGGTCGGTCCGTCTGACCTGACTGAAATCGAGGTCCCCACAGTTATTAATCTGGTCATGGAAATTTTGGCTATCATGCCCGACTGGACCATGCCGTACATTGCGTACTTGCTCAGATAAGAACTTCTAGAAGACGAAGTGAAGCATGTCAGATTGTTCGCATGTCCAAAGCTTTCACTACAAAAAAATACACTTCTGTGATGATACGTGTTTGTCACAGTAGGTCACGTTTTCTGTCATGCATGTACATCCATGACGATTTTATGACAGAATCAAGATAGTCATACCTGTGCTGTCGTAGAAGTGTTCCATGACATTACCAAAATTATCATCACAGAAGTGTTCACTTCCATGACGATAAATGCTGCGTCATGGAAGTGCTTTTATTAAGGGTGACCGACACATGGCATCCACCATAATGGGTCGCCGTTAAGCTATCGGGTCCAGTTTTGGATCCGATAACCCACTAACAGCCACGAACAATGCCGATTTTCCACGTGTAAAATTCTCATTGGCCGACGGAACCACGTGTCAGCTCCGCGTTGACACATGTGTCACTCATCCAATGGGCGAGATGCGCCTATGATATGTTGACACGTGGACCGGCCCAACAGTGGCCCATTCAGGTTAAAAGGCTGGGCCTGTGAAAATAAGTGGGCCGGCCCATTATTGGCCTACTTGAGTCAGGCCCATTTACAAGCACGACCCATACAAGTTACATAGAATTGACCCATCAAAGGCCCATTCTAGATTTGACAATTTCCACACCATCGTCAGTTTTAGCCTGTTAATGGCCCGCTATGTCTTTGGGCCCAATTGCGGCCCAAGCTTCTTTCAGCCTATTAGTAGCCCTTCGTCAGTTCCAGCCCGTTAATGGCCCGGAACATCTTTCAGCCTTTTCTCGGCCCATTCTACAATTGAGCCAATTCTAGCCCGCTGTGACTTTAGGCCTGTCCTCGGCCCATTCGGTAAATGGTCAACTCCTAGCCCATTTTGTCTCTCGGCCTGTTAATGGCCCGCACAACAGTTGGGCCTTTGACGATAGGTCCATTAGGGGCCCATGTTCCGCAGGGCATCATTTTAGCCCAACGCGACTTTTGGCCTGTTAAAAGCCTAGTTTGCAAATTGGGCCTCCTCTAGCCCATAACACTTTCAGCCTCTTACTGGCCCATAAAGTAAAAGGGCCAAGACAAAATTGACATGTATTTTGGCCTGCTGAGGCCCATGGACCATTTCCATTTATACGGCACTATCGATCTTTTGGCCTGTTAACGGCCTACTAAGAGCCATTGTTATGGTGGGCCATATCATTTGGAATCCACTTAATATTATTTTGACCAGCCCAATTAAGGCCCGGTTTGACTACACATGTTTGTTCGTTTGTATGGCGTCCAGGAAATGTTTGGGCGTGTTGGCGCCCTGTTTCAACAATATAGCATATTCAAGAATTATCCTACTCTATACAATCGCCTCTAAAAAACATACACTACAATAAAAATACTAAGGCATAGAAACATAGAATAATCCTACACTATACAATAAAGAAATTACAACTGAATATACCCACTGGGCATTATAGTTCGGCACCAGTGATAATAAAGCGTACACAAATAGCAAATTACATACACTGCACAAATAAAGCTCATACATCGTGGACACGCATCAACAGAACTTACCATTTGAACTATAATCTCTTCAGAAAATAGGATTGGCCGGATTCAGATAGCACAAATTTTAGTCTGCAAAATCTCCAATTCTTTCGTGGTTACCTTAGTGTCTTGTTTCATTTTTTGACTCCTGCATCTAATACCTGCATGTCCAGTCTCAACTTGTTGATTGTACATTCAGAATCATGTACACGTTGTCTTGCCACCTCTAGTTGATGCTCGAGAACATCAACACATTCCAATTCCAATCCGTAATCATTCGGTAACGGCCATGCCGCACTTCTCGCAGATCTTTGTGTTGATGTCACTTCATCTTGAAATGTTTCTGTAAGTACACATGACTAGGGCAAAAATATAGTTACAACAGTGAAGCGAGCAAGACAGACTATTTTGTACATGGCAAAACAGGACTAACAATGATGTTACAGGTCATGAAGCATAAGCAGGTGTTATTTTAAAAATTATAAAAATGGTAGTCTCTGCAGCCTGCATACAGAAATCTCTCTTAGCTCACCAGAGGAGCATGATGTTGGGCCAAATCCAAAACACAGACAAGTTACAAATTTAGACAGCACGTTGCGTATAAGTAAGCAAGCAGTTGGCCATTCTGTAGCTTAATTAAAGTCTTAGGGAGCATAATGAACAACAGAGGGATTCATACAAACCTACTACAACAAGCAAAACTATGCAATCATTAGCCTAGTATAAACTAGATTGTGAGCCTCATGTAGTAATAGTTGGTTAATAGACTTCAAAGCTTCAGGAACACTTCTCGAGAGTAATTAAATGGTAAGGACTTTAATTATGTCAACTAATAGTTATACAAGTACCCAACATCAGGCATCATTGTTTGGGCATCTCATTAACTGAGGACAAATAAAGCAATTGAAAAGAGCAAATTAACTATGCCTGAAACAAACAAGGAATTAAACTATTGAGTTGGATACAGTGACTTACCTTAACTGGTTGAACAGGCTCAGCACTGCTCCTACTTCTCTTGCAAGGCTCCTTCCTAACATCTTGTACTTGGAAATCCTCAATCTTATCTTCATTGCACCCCCTCTGCAAGGCGACACAAACTAGTTACTCGTCTCCTTGGAAGATAAATATGCATACTTTCCAGTCCGTGAACAACACAAAAGGATGAGATTATAACAAACAACACCACATAATGAAACATGCCACATCTCTTGCACTTGCACACAATCAAATGAGCATTTACTATGTGTGCACTATGTAAAAGTAGGCATGCCTTCGAACTGGATCTCCAGGTACTCTTGGAGAGACTACTTTAGTGTACAGCCAAACCTTTATGTCACCTATGAGTTAGACAAGCCCCCACTACAGTAGCCCTTAGTGTTTAAATCGTTGACAAGCTGTGTTAGAGTGTTAGATCAAGAAAAACAAGTAATCAAAGCAAACAGTCCTGGTATGGCTAGCTGATGCAAACAAGCAATTGAACAGATGTGTGAGCAAATCTTACATACTCCCTCCTTCCATCTATATAGGTCCTAATCGTTTTTCGAGGCTAAATTGACCAAGTGTTAGAGCAATAATATATGACATGCAAGTTACACAAAGCATACCATCAAGTTCATACGTGAAAGGAGCTTCCAATATATTATTTGTCTTATCAATAGTCAAAGGCGGTCTTGAAAAACACATTAGGCCCTATATAGATGGAAGGAGGGAGTATCAAGAAAAGAAGCAAACAAGAAGGCTTAAAGACCATCACTTGACTGACCAAATTTAAGGGGCATTTAAATATCATGTGCAATGTATGAACTAACATAAACATTGCATATTCCAGATTCTACAATGGAATGGACATGTATTAGGTTATGCCATGTATGATGATGCCTAAATGTACACTATAGCAGGCAGGAATGATTCGTCATTGCATGCACAATTGAATTACAGGTTAAGGTCCAGTTCTATTCCGCCTTTTTAGAGCCTATTGTCAAAATAAGCCATAAAATATGTAAGAGCATCTCCAACAGCCGCCCAACACGCGGCGCGCTAAAAAGCAGTTTGCAGTGCGCCCATCGCCCGAAAAAGCATGGCGGGCAGCGCTGACTCCAGCAGCCGCGCTAAAATTTAGCACGCGCGCGCAGCTCTAGCAGCCGCACTAAAATGCAGTGCGCACTATCGCACGCACATTGCATACATATTTTAAACATAGATATTTTACATAGTTCCACAGCATAGATAAATAAAACTAGGGTGCAACGACATAAAAAAACTACTAAATAGTGCAACTAGATAAACTACAACCTAGTCCCAGTCGTCATCATCATCATCATCATCATCACCATCATCCTCGCTGGTCTGGTTCGAGGTATCAAGACACATTTCGTCCCAACCAGGATCATTAGCCAAAAAGATCGACTGCCCACCATTTCAACGATCTCGCACTGTGATAATGCCGGGGCCTTCCGCCGACGCCTGTCCAACCGGTCCGCGCGGCGCTTTGCCGTCTGCTCCACCCAGTAGGCTTGCTCGTCGGTGATGTCCTCCTGGTGGCACCGGTGCCACTCCGCCATCACTACTAGGGAAAACCCTAGCAGTAGCGCGGGTATTTTGCCTATCAATAGCGTGGGACGACGCGCTACTGATAAGGCGCTACAGCTAACGTGTAGTAGTAGCGCCTATTGTCCCATGCTACTGCTATACATGGCTAGCAGTAGCGCGCTTCAGTGCAGAGCGCTGCTGCTAATATCTGCAATGCTTTTTAGCAGGAAGCGCTACTGGTAAGGGAGCGCTACTTCTAACTTTGTTCCCCTCGCTACTGCTAGTTTTATTAGTTTCTGTTTTTTTCTGCATATTTGTTTTGTATTTGTATAGGCTTTATACAATAATCTTTAGCATATCATACACAAACAAATGTAATCATAGCATATACATACAAATAGTCTCATCAAATCATGTCATCATCATAATCATCATCCAACACAAAGTGGTCTCTCGTCATCATCTCGAAAATTGCGATACAACTCTCGATTACTTGAAACTACATCATCATCCATCTAAACAATGATATATGCGAGAAGAGCTATCACTTTGAGTGAGAGCGGAACTATGTAGTACATGAGTTAGTATCCCTCTCTCGCATTAGCGTGAACCTAAACTAACTACTGGCTGTCGCTCAGAAACCGGAAACCGATACACTTGGGCCTGACATTCCGGCCACTCATCATATACTCCTGGCGTAGCACTTCTTCGCCATCGATGATC
Organism: Triticum urartu; assembly: GCF_003073215.2. Lineage (NCBI taxonomy): Eukaryota > Viridiplantae > Streptophyta > Magnoliopsida > Poales > Poaceae > Triticum > Triticum urartu. Next base: position 333,547,046 of record NC_053025.1, on the reverse strand, counting down.
TGTACACCTGCATCGTCACATGAGTCGATGATATGCAACATATATAGTTAAGCAACAGAAAGAGACAGACTTGGCAAAAATAGAAGCAACGTATCAGAAGCATAAATAACAAAGTTCATCGTACCCAAAATGCCCACACTAGGGTGATCTTCGCTAGTCGAGGAGGATGGTTTAATTACATCACAAATAAAGTTTCATCGTGCATAACTCAAAGTTTCATCATACAAATAGTATGGACTAAATGGACACATTGTCATATATCGACAATCACTCCATGTCGTGCCATCCATCCAAGTCAGGGAGATAGCCCCCGAGCTTAGTGAAAGGCTTCAGGTTGAGACGCTGAGCGGCTACGCGTGTTCGGACGTCTTCCCGCGACATTTTTCCTTCTTCGTAGAACATCCCTGCTTTTCCGATGACCTCCTTCATGATGATTTGGGCAAGTTCGTGCTGGATGTGATAGAACTCAGCTCGAAGTCGATGATCCTCGATATCTCCTAAGTTCTTTTCCCATTGCAGAATATGGGCATCGCCGGATCTAGGTGACATGCGAAGGTTCTGGTGATCCCGTCTGTACTGCAGAATATGGTGTAGGACATATTATCCATCACTAAGAGAATCACTCGGTTGCTGGATGCAACAGAAGTCAGTCTTATGGCCGAAGGCGGGCCTGCCGTCCCTTTTCTTATTGTCCTTGACCTCTCCACCCCTTGTGCCATAGTAAAACATAGCACTGTTGAGAACAGATTTGATGTGGGTGTAATCCTGTTTGTTAATGTTCTTCGACGAGTCCAAGTAAAGAGCGTGGGAGTATGGGGGGTAGAGGATGATGAGGACGACACCCCCGCCGCTGCGCAAAATAAGTACACCTCAAATTAATTAGCCTCCACCGTGCAAATGAATGATTGAAATCAAAGGAAGGATATATGCTCGGATGACTTACAGAGGATGATAAGGCGCGAGAATCGCCTCCTTGTACTTATTGGCGAGCATGAAATTGGCGATGTATTCCCTCGCGTATTCACAGTGCTCTACGCAGACTCCGAAGAAGCCCTCCTGCATGAAGTACGGGTCAGCGACACAAATATGAGGTATCTGCTCAACCCCAATGAGGTAGTTCATGTGCAAGGCATAAAGGCGGACAAACGTAAAATCCAGCTTCTTCAAGTGAAACATGTCGAAGATGTAATCGAATCGAAGGAAGAACTTCTTCGCGGGGAATGTGTCGACGTACGACAATTGCCGTGGCACATTAACCACGTAGAGTGGGTATCCTGGGTTTTTTGAGGCGATGAGACCTTTCTCTATCCGCAACATATCGTCATGAAATCTCCTTAAATCACCGAATCTGGCCCCTAGCACTGCTTTAGGTAGGATTGGTTGACCGGGGATATGCCATTTTGCCGCACCAGGGATATCTATACGGTCTTGAACCCGAGGCTGCTGAGGCGGCTGGATCATAGAAGCAGCTTTTTTTGCCTTTCCTTGTTCTCTTCCGAGACTTCTTTACTACCGGAAGGTTGTCTGATACGTCTCCAACATATCTATAATTTTTGATTGCTCCATGCTATATTATCTACTGTTTTGGGCAATGTTGGGCTTTATTTTCCATTTTTATATTACTTTTGGGACTAACCTATTAACCGGAGGCCCAGCCCAGATTTGTTGTTTTATGCCTATTTCGGTGTTTCAAAGAAAAGGAATATCAGACGGAGTCGAAACGGAACGAAATCAACTAGAGAAGTTAATTTTGGAACGAAAGCCACCCGATGGACTTGGACCCCACGTCAAGGAAGAAACGAGGTGCTCACGAGGGTGGGGGCGCCCCCCACTAGGGCGCGCCCCCTGTCTCGTGGGACCCTCGTGGATCCCCTGACATACCTCCTACACCCATATATACCTACGTGACTTAAAACTTCCAGAACGCAACATAGACTGGGAGTTTCGCCGCTAGAAGCCTCCGTAGCCACCAAAAACCAATCTAGACCCGTTCCGGGACCCTGCCGGAGGGGGCAATCCTTCTCCGGTGGCCATCTTCATCATCCCGGTGCTCTCCATGACAAGGAGGGAGTAGTTCTCCCTCGGGGCTGAGGGTATGTACCAGTAGCTATGTGTTTGATCTCTCTCTCTCTCGGGTTCTTGAGATGATACGATCTTGATGTATCGCGAGCTTTTCTATTATAGTTGGATCTTATGTTTCTCCTCCCCCTCTTCTCTCTTGTAATGAATTGAGTTTCCCCTTTGATGTAATCTTATCGGATTGAGTCTTTAAAGATTTGAGAACACTTGATGTATGTCTTGCCATGGATATTTGTGGTGACAATGGGATACCGCGTGCCACTTGATGTATGTTTTGGTGACCAACTTGCGGGTTCATGAACCTATGCATAGGGGTTGGCACACATTTTCGTCGTGATTCTCCGGTAGAACTTTGGGGCACTCTTTGAGGTCCTTTGTGTTGGTTGAATAGATGAATCTAAGATTGTGTGATGCATATCGTATAATCATACCCACGGATACTTGAGGTGACATTGGAGTATCTAGGTGACATTAGGGTTTTGGTTGATTTGTGTCTTAAGGTGTTATTCTAGTACGAACTCTAGGGCTGTTTGTGACACTTATAGGAATAGCCCACCGGATTGATTGGAAAGAATAACTTTGAGGTGGTTTCGTACCCTACCATAATCTCTTCGTTTGTTCTCTGCTGTTAGTGACTTTGGAGTGACTCTTTGTTGCATGTTGAGGGATAGTTATGTGATCCAATTATGTTAGTATTGTTGAGGGAACTTACACTAGCGAAAGTATGAACCCTGGGCCTTATTTCCTACCATTGCAATACCGTTTACGCTCACTTTTATCACTTGTTACCTTGCTGTTTTTATTATTTCAGATTACAAATACCTCTATCTACTATCCATATACCACTTGTATCACCATCTCTTCGCTAAACTAGTGCATCTATACAATTTACCATTGTATTGGGTGTGTTGGGGACACAAGAGACTCTTCGTTATTTGGTTGCAGGGTTGCTTGAGAGAGACCATCTTCATCCTATGCCTCCTACGAATAAACCTTAGGTCATCCACTTGAGGGAAATTTGCTACTGTCCTACAAACCTGTGCACTTGCAGGCCCAACAACGTCTACAAGAAGAAGGTTGTGTAGTAGACATCAAGCTCTTTTCTGGCGCCGTTGCCGGGGAGGTGAGTGCTTGAAGGTATATCTTTAGATCTTGCAATCGAGTCTTTTAGTTTCTTGTTTTATCACTAGTTTATTTTATAAAATAAAACTACAAAAAAATGGAATTAAGTTTGTCTCATATGCTTCACCTTTTTAATATCTTTCGTGAGTATGATGGAAAGGATAATTGTGCTCAAGTGCTAGAAGAAGAAATCTATAAAATGTTTGGCATTAAATCTTTGAATGATGAGCATGATTGCAATGTTGTTAGTATGAATTCTTTGAATATCCATGATGCTAATGATGATTGCACTAGTTATGATGAAAATGCCTCCTATAAACATGTCAATTTTTGTGGAGTAGATTGGGTTTGCAAGTACACACCAAATAGGGAAGATAGATATTGCAAGAGGCATAAGTGTTTAGAAACTAAATTGTTGCAAGAAAGTCTTGATGAGAGTGCTGAAAAAATAAATATCTTTACCGTACTTGTGAACTTTGTAATGAACATGGTCATTTAAATATCAAATGCAAATTGTTTCATGACCGAATCGTGTCCAAAAATTGTGATGACTTGATTTCCCTTGCGCATTATAATGAACTAAGTTTGCTTTTGGGTTATGAAGAATTGAAACGTCAAACTAAACATATTCCAGAATATAACCCTGAGAAATTCCTTGATATTGATCTAGAGAAGGTTTATATGTATTGTGCGGTGAATTGCATTGAAAATCCTTATATTGCCAATTACATAAATAAAAGAAAACAAATAGAGGATGAAGATAATACTAATGAAAGGGAAGAGACTTCCCAATATCCTCCTATTATTTCTTATGATGAATCAGGTAACGAGGGGGAGCCTTTTATTCAACCAATCTCATTAATAAGGAGCTCCAAAAAGAGGATTGAACCCCCACATGATGTGGTGAAGAGGAAGAAAAGAAAAAGGAAGAGAGGTAAAAAGGTATCTCTCCCAAATAAAGTTGCTCCTATTATTGCTGTGCCTCATGAAAATGAAGATGATACACTTTATGATGATCTCGTTATGCCTATTGCTTGTTGTGATGATTATGATTGGGAAGATAATGATACTTCTTATGATCTTGAAAATCTTTTTGGTACTTGCTTGGAAGAATATGATAATAATGTTTGCTATACTATTGGTGCTATCCATGCTATTAATGATGAGAGTGATTATTCTTATGATACGAAAAGGCCCAAGCTCGGGGAAGATATGTTTGATGAGGATGATATATTTGAGAATATATTTTCTGCAATTAATGTTTGTCCCAAGCTTGGGGATGCTACGCTTAATGAAGATTATAGTTTTAGTCTACCAAATTTTGATATGCAAACTCATAATGATAATAACATGCCTCCTACTTATGATAATTATTGTGATGATACATATGCTATAAAAAGTAGTGAGGATTATATTTATAAAACTTGTCATGATTATGGTTACCCCTTTTCTGAACATTACTCTTTTAATGTGGAAACAATTTATAATATTCAAGTCTCTTATGATACTCCCACTATTATTCATGAGAAGAATTTTGCTTATGTGGAAAGTAGTAAAAATTCTATGCTTGTAGATCATGAAAAGAATGCTTTAGGTGCTGGTTATATTGTTTAATTCATTCATGATGCTACTGAAAATTATTATGAGGGAGGAATATATGCTTGTAGGAATTGCAATAATATCAAGTTTCCTCTCTATGTGCTTAAAGTTTTGAAGTTATGCTTGTTTTACCATCCTATGCAAGTTGATTCTTGTTCCCACAAGTTGTTTGCTCACAAAATCCCTATGCATAGGAAGTATGTTAGACTTAAATGTGCTAGTCATATTCTTCATGATGCTCTCTTTATGTTACAATTCTTATCTTTTATGTGAGCATCATTGAAATCATCATGCCTAGCTAGGGGCGTTAAACGATAGCGCTTGTTGGGAGGCAACACAATTTTAATTTTGTTCCTTGCTTTTTGTTCCTTTTTAGTAATAAATAATTCATCTAGCCTCTGTTTAGATGTGGTTTTATGTGTTTAATTAGTGTTTGTGCCAAGTAGAACCTTTGGGAATACTTGGGGAAAGTCTTGTTGATCATGCTGTAAAAAACAGAAACTTTAGCGCTCACGAGAATTGCTGCCATTTTTATTTGAAGAGTGATATTTAGTTAATTATTTTTGCAGATGATTAATAGATAAATTACTCAGGTCCAGAAATTTATTTGAGAATTTTATTATTTACAGAAGTATACGTTTGATCCAGATTACTACAGACTGTTCTTTTTTTGACAGATTCTGTTTTTCAAGTGTTGTTTACTTATTTTGATGAATCTATGGCTAGTAAAATAGTTTAGAAACCATAGAGAAGTTGGAATACAGTAGGTTTAACACCAACATAAATAAAGAATGAGTTCATTACAGTACCTTGAAGTGGTGATTTATTTTCTTATACTAATGGAGCTCACGAGTTTTCTACTTTAAGTTTTGTGTTGTGAAGTTTCCAAGTTTTGGGTAAGGATTCGATGGACTATGGAATAAGGAGTGTCAAGAGCCTAAGCTTGGGGATGCCCAAGGCACCCCAAGGTAATATTCAAGGATAACTGAGGGAGTCCTGGATTAGGGGGTCTCCAGACAGCCGGACTATCTCCATTAGCCGGACTGTTAGACTATGAAGATAGAAGATTGAAGACTTCGTCTCGTGTCCGGATGGGACTCTACTTGGCGTGGAAGGCAAGCTAGGCAATACGTATATGGATATCTCCTCCTTTGTAACCGACCTTGTGTAACCCTAACCCTCTCCAGTGTCTATATAAACCGGAGGGTTTTAGTCCGTAGGACAACAATCACAACATACAATCATACCATAGGCTAGCTTCTAGGGTTTAGCCTCTCTGATCTCGTGGTAGATCTACTCTTGTAACACCCATATCTTCAATATTAATCAAGCAGGATGTAGGGTTTTACCTCCATCAAGAGGGCCCGAACCTGGGTAAAACTTCGTGTCCCTTGCCTCCTGTTACCATCCGGCCTAGGCGCACAGATCGGGACCCCCTACCCGAGATCCGCTGGTTTTGACACCGACATTGGTGCTTTCATTGAGAGTTCCTCTGTGTCGTCGCTGTTAGGCTTGATGGCTGCTACTATCATCGGTAGCGATGCGGTCTAGGGTGAGACTTTTCTCCCCGGACAGATCTTCATATTTGGCGGCTTTGCACTGCGGGCTAATTCCCTTGGCCATCTGGAGCAGATTGAAAGCTACGCCCCTAGCCATCAGGTCAGATTTGGAAGTTTGAAGTACACGGCCGACATCCGCGGAGACTTGATCTTCGACAGATTCGAGCCACAGCCGGGCACGCCGCACTGTCTCGATGGGCATGACCTAGCTCTGCCAGCAGATGGTACTCCAGAGGCCGCGCCCACACCAGCTTCGACCCTTAGCTCGGAGCCAGCTGCACCAATTGAGGACGGGTGGCTAGACACCGCCTCAGGGGCTACAGTCTCAACGGCGATCGAGCCGAACACCAGCATAATCCTCTACGCAGCCCATGACTCCAAGGTGCCGGACTCTCCTCCGGACCCCGAACCATCCGCGCCCCTGCCAATCGAATCCGACTGGGCGCCGATCATGGAATTCACCGCTGCGGATATCTTTCAGCACTCGCCCTTCAGCGACAATCTGAATTCACTAAGGTCTCTCTCCTTGTCAGGAGAGCCCTGGCTGGATTATGGCCAACAGGATTGGGATGCGGACGACGAAGAAATTCGACGCACACCCACCACGCACTTTGTAGCCACTGTCGATGATTTAACCGACATGCTCGACTTCGACTCCACAGACATCGACGGTATGGACAATGATGCGGGAGGCGAAGATGAACCACCGCCCACAGGGCGCCGGACGTCCACTTCATCATATGACATATACATGGTGGACACACCAAAAGAAAACGATGATGAGGAACGGAAGGACGCACCGAAGGCTTGTTCCCTCGAGAAGCAGCCAAAGCGGCGGCGCAAGCGCCGCCCCAAATCCCGCCTCGCCAGAAATAACAACCACACTGACCCAACGTTGGAGCAGGGTGAATCACTGCCGGACCATGGCAATAGGGAAAATCAAACCGAACAAACCAATTCTGTCAAAGATAATAGTCCGGACGACACAACGCCGGACAGGCACCCGGAGCAGCAGAATGCCCGTCAAAGGCTTGTTGCCACCGCGAGGAGCCTAAAAAAGCAGAAGCAAAGGCTCAAGGCTGCGCAGGGCACACTCCAAATAAAATGGAGTAAAATACTCAACACAGCAGCGAAGTACGGCGACAATCGCCCCACCAAGAGCTACCCGAAGCAGAAGTTGCTACTTGAATTCGATGACGAGGCCTCAGACCCCTCACAACCAAAAATCAAAACAGCCACCTGGCCGGATAGACGACCTCACGGCCAACATAGAGCGGCAAATAATGCCACTCACAAGACAATATGCGATTCACGCGGGGGCTTGCACCAAAAGGACAGCGCAACCAGATCCATCTATGGACCACGCAAGCACGCCCCAGCATACAATATAACATTCGAACAACGCGGTACACCCAGATACAGGGGTGCCGCACACTCCCTATGTTTCACCGATGATGTGCTGGATCATGAATTTCCAGAGGGATTCAAACCTGTAAACATAGAGGCATACAACGGAACAACAGACCCTGGGGTCTGGATCGAGGACTATATCCTCCACATCCATATGGCTCGAGGAGATGATCTTCACGCCATCAAGTACTTACCCCTCAAGCTCAAAGGGCCAGCCCGCCACTGGCTTAAAGGCCTCCCCGAAAACTCCATTGGAAGTTGGGAAGAGCTTGAAGATGCTTTTCGGGCAAATTTCCAAGGAACTTATGTCCGGCCTTCGGATGCGGATGATTTGAGCCCTATAACTCAACAGCCCGGAGAGTCAGCCCGAAAACTTTGGAACATGTTTCTTACTAAAAAGAACCAAATTGTCGACTGTCCAGACGCCGAAGCATTGGCAGCTTTTAAACATAGCGTCCGTGACGAATGGCTCGCCAGACACCTCGGCCAAGAAAAGTCGAGAACGATGGCAACATTAACAAGCCTCATGACCCACTTTTGCGTGGGTGAGGACAGCTGGCTAGCCAGATGCAGCACCAGCGACCCCAGTACATCCGAAGTTAGAGATTGAAATGGGAAATCACGGCGCGACAGCAATAACAAATGCCGGAACAAAGGAGATAGCACGAAGAGCATGACAGTAAACGCCGGATTCAAAAGATCTCGGCCAGTTCAGAGGGCGCTAGAGACGAACTATCCAGCCTGAATAAAATTCTGGACCAAATATGTCAGGTCCATAGAACCCCTGGCAAACCAGCCAATCATACCCACAGAGAATGTTGGGTGTTCAAGCAGTCCGACAAGCTCAACGCCGTACACAAGGGGGAGGATACACCAAGCGAAGATGAGGATGAGCCTCTCAAGGGAGACGCTGGGGAACAAAAGAAATTTCCACCAGAGGTCAAAACAGTAAACGTGTTGCATGTGATCAATGGAAGAAACGAAACGGCACTCCCAGAAAAATACGCCTGAAGGCCTATCACCGCGGAGTCCTGCCACTGGTCGTCTCAACCGATCACTTTCGACCATGGTGATTACTCAGGAAGTATCCGGCGTGCAGGATGGGCTGCCCTGGTATTAGACCCAATAATTGACGGATACCGCCTCGCACGAGTCCTGATGGACGGTGGCAGTAGTCTAAACCTGATATACCAGGATACAATCCGCGAAATGGGGATAGACCCAACAAAAATTCACCATAGCAATATTATCTTTAAAGGAGTAACGCCAGGCCCAGGGGCTCGTTGCACGGGCTCCCTGCTACTAAATGTTATATTCGGCTCCCCCGACAACTTCCGTAGCGAACATCTAACCTTCCACATCGCTCCGTTCCAAAGTGGCTATCAAGTACTACTCGGACGCGAAGCTTTCGCTAGCTTTAATGCAATACCACACTACGCTTCCCTCACACTCAAGATGCCCGGTCCACGTGGCATCATTACAGTAAACGGAAGCATTAAGCGATTTCGGCGCGTCGAAGAGCGTGCGGCTGCCTTAACAGCCGCACCCTAAAAACAGCCTCACCAACTAATTAGCAGGTCCCCTATTACAAAACACGGGGCTCAATGGGGGCAGACAAGTGGCAATTCTTACTCACCTTGAATTATACATGGTTTATTTAAAAAACTATCTTTTTGCACGACAACTTTTTACCTAAGCTCCTCTCTTTTACAGATAATCATCATGCTACACCCGTCCAGGATACGGCACAACAGAGACACAGGCGCAGACGTGCAGCAGGGACCCGCTCCAAGGATTCTTTTTAGATTAAGACCCTGCGTAAACCTTTTTTACTATCTCTTGTTGATACATATCCACCGAATTCTCAGCACAATTGAGAAGGATGCTGACGTCTTGGCATGTGGCCACGTCAGAATAACGCACGTACCTGGACACAAGGGGCTTCTTACAAGCGGCACTATTTCGGCCCGGTTTATACCATAAAGACCGAATACCTTAGGGAGTGTTCGGCATCGCGAGTTCGGCCTTATATGCATCAGCTCCGAATCATTGTCTTTGGTTAAATGTTGGGTTTGCCCGGCTCCTGTGTTTTGGTGCCTTACATTCCGCTTTGCCGGCTAAGGTAGCACCAGGAGAACTACTACGATTGTGCCCTGGTTCATCCGGACGAACGCCTCAGTAGAGAAAGCCGAAAACTGACTGTCATGATATAGCGTGAGACTGGTCAACCACTCGATGACCTATTGGAATGTTAGAATTCCTCCGCCTTAACGAAGGGCCATTTTCCGGCCAGGCATATGCGCACCCCGCGATCGGGAGAGTGTGGAACCACCAGGGGCTATCTTGTAGCCCCACTGTCAAACTCCTATGGCTAAGTGAAAGTGTTCAAGCATTATAGTCCAGTTGCCTCGCTCGCTGCGCATTCACCTCCTTATCAGGACCAAGACGTTGGGTTAAGTGTGAACATGCGTTTTTTGCGAGCACCTCCGCATTACATGCGTGGGGGTGGAAGCCGACGGCTGCAATCTTTCAGGTTATACACATGTATACATAAACGGCCGCACAGGAGGCATCATACTACTTTCAGGCAAAAGTATAAACAAAGCCTTATAAAAACTTCATAAAAGCTTTATGTTTACAATGAGAATACATATCACTCAAACATAATATTTTTCGAGCACTAGGCCTCTATAAAACGAGCACCCTCGAGAACTTCCTTGAAATAGTATTCGGCAGCCACACGGCCTATGGCCGAACCCTGCGCCGCAATAGTGGTACCGTCCATCTCCGCCTAGTATGCTTTAACACGGGCAAGGGCCATCTGCGAGCCTTCTATGCATGCCGACCTCTTCATCGCATTAATTCGCAGCACCGCATCAAGGAGCTACTGCACTAAGCTGAAATAGTTGTTCGACTTAGGACCTTCTGGCCATAATTGATCCACAACAGACCTCATGGCGAGTCCGGACAACCTATTCAGTTCGGCCCATTCGGCTAGCTGGCCAGTCAATGCAAGTGGACGCTCTGGAACGTGGAATTGCGTCCAGAACAGCTTGTCCACTTCACGATCTGTCTGACCTTGGAAGTACTTGGCCGCATCGGCAGCGGAAGAGGAAGAGAGAGTGTGGAATAGGTGCGTGGCGAGCGCCGCAATTTAAAGGCGCGTCGGAAGAGGTGCGCCACAAATAGCGTGCGAGCTGCAGCCTTCCCCTCCCCCACCCGCGCGCAAACGATTCCCACGCGCGCTAGTTTCCCGCCACCGCTAGAGCACGCAAAAACGTCCCGCGCGCGCGCCTTTTGGCGCGGCTGTTGGAGATGCTCCAAAGAAGTCATTTTTGAGTTATGGGCTTGGGCTTAACTTATTTTGCTTTGGAGGGGGTGTTTCGGGTATAAGCTCACTAAAAATTGAAGGGAAGGGGAATAGTGAAATGACTCTGTTTTCTACCTATATTACACTCAAAATGCAGCTTCTCACGCCCGCGTCACACCTGACCCTCAAGTAAAAATAAACATGCAAGCTTTCATTGCCTTGCCCGCTTGCATCTCCTCTCCCCTTTTCCTCTACCTCGATCCCCTTCCTGCAGCGCCAGTGTTGCTCCAGCGAGCCGTCGCCACTTGTCCCATCTGGCCTGGTCCTCAACCATGCTCTGTCCAGCTAGGCTACATGGCCGGCGGGTAGGGCCAAATCTCCCTGGCTGCTCCTCCCTCTGGCTCCGCCCCTCATTCTCATGGTCTCTAGTAGCTGCTCCACTGTGGTCCGTCCAACTCACTACTCCGGCGGGCGCCGCACAACTACGGCTGATGCCACACTGTGGCAGAAGGCACCTTATTGCCCCTCCCCTCCTCCCAGGCCGTGGCCTTGAGGTGTTGTTGGAGGATGAGATCATCCAACAAGGCGAGGATCTCCTCTGATTTTTTGCCAAATTTTCATTCTGATCCACTATACGATGAATTGCTATGAGCTGCTTCTGCTGCTGCTATATGATGCATTGCTATGAGCTGCTCCTGCTGCTGCTATATGATGAATTGCTATGAGCTGCTGCTGCTATATGATGAATTGTTATGAGCTACTGCTGCTGCTATATGATGAGTTGCTATAAGATGCTTCTGCTGCTGCTATATGATGAATTGCTATTAGCTGCTCCTGCTACTGCTATATGATGAATTGCTATGAGTTGATCCTGCTGCTGCTAAATGATGAATTGTTATGAGCTGCTGCTGGTATATGATGAATTGCACACTGTTGCCGCTGTATGATGAGTTGCTATGAGCTGCTACTGCTATATGATGCTTTCAGGTGGTGCTGCTATATGATAATAACCAGCCACTTGGACCATCGAATTTCAATAAATAATTATTCTTCATTCAAATGTGGGTCATGCATTCTTCATTTAAATTAGTCAATGGGATCTCTATGGAAGACATTGACCAAAGTAGATTGTGCCAAGCAGATGGTATCTTTGTATTTGCATTTTGAACAAATAGTGATGGTCTGTTTTCCTATCATATTAATTACTGCACCGGGTTCAATTTGTGATGTTTACAAGTCAAATTATTTTTCATATGGGCAGCAAAATGACAAAATATAATACAACCTAGACTTTTCACTGATCATACCAAAGATAAGTTGAAAAGGAAGGCAATGAAAAGAACTGGTTGGCTTATTACCCTGAGCTTATATTCACAGGTGCTTATTTTCTTAAGATAACTCGTAATAACTGTCCCTAAGAAAATTGGCCAATAGAACTGACATACAAATAACATGTCACGATGATTGCAATGTAGGAGTGACAAACCATAACACATTGTATAGGCTCACCGCTGCCTCTCCTTTTTTGCGATGTTTCATGAAATTGCCACATACATCTTGTACTTTTTCATTGTGTAACCCTATCTGCAAGTTGACACGGCTAATTTCAGACATCTCTACAAGATAATACATTGCATATCCCTTGCGCATATTTAAACCACCAATTAACGATTGTGTGTGTAGCATAAACTAGCCATGACTCTGTGTGCTGGACTAGCAGGCACTCTAAGGGAGCCTAATGTAGTGCACTGGAATTCCTACATGCCACCTACTATTTTGTGTAATGTACTACCTCTGTTCCTAAATATATGTCTTTGTAGAGATTCCAGTATGGACCACATACAGATGTACATAGATGCATTTTCGAGTGTAGATTCACTCATTTTGCTCCGTATGTAGCCTATAGTGGAATCTCTAGAAAGACTTATATTTAGGAACAGAGGTATGAGGTAGTATCATGTATGACATCTACATATCTAATTTAGCAGTCAGTAGTAGAAATCATTGTCTTCACAAAGAGATTACTTGTCGAAAATCCTAGCAAAGCACGCTGGCAGGCACACAACAATACAAGAGAGAGAGATGGACTTACAAGATCATAGCAATGCCTCAGTCCGGGATCTTGGTTGGCCAAGCTATTAGATCCAGAAGAAACATCATCCTTGTAGTTTTTGCCAGCTACATAACAGGTAACAGCGACCTGTTAGTATATTTGAAGTACATCGGGCAGGTGATACTGGACGGGTTTAAAGGTGACAAGTACCTAGGCCATGGCGGGTGCTTGGCATCTTGCCAGACGATGGAAATCAGGTTAGAAATGTCAAGGGTGATGACGCTGCGCTGGCTGTCGGGGTCCGGTAAGGAGATCTAGAACCATCGAGTAGGGTGTTTGTGGAGCGGCTCCGGCAGGGTGGACTACAGTGTGGGCGAAGCAGATCTGTGGCCGTGGGCAAGGGCGACGGTGAAGCTGCTCTGATGGTTGGGTTAAGGATGGTGTCGACGATGCGGATCTGCGGCCGTGGACAGGGCGTCACAAGATGCTCCGTTAGGTTGGATGAGGGTGCGACGAAGCGGATCTGGGGTCGTGGACTTGTGAGTTGGCAAAGCGGCCCCGGTAGGGTTGAGAATGGTATTCGCTAAGCTACTCCGGTAGGGTTCACGATGGTGTCGGCGAAGCGGATCCGGTAGGCCTGAGGAAGGTGTCGGCGAAGAGGATCAGGGGCTGTCGACGAGGGCGTCGGTGGGGCGGCTCCGGGGGTGGGGGGTGTGGTGTGGACGAAGCGTCTCTAGTGGGGAGTATGAATGAGCTGCTGCAAATGCGCTACGGTTGACGAGAGTACCGACGAAGTAGATCCGGCGCCGTGGACAAGGCCAACACTAAATGGGCTATGGTACAGTGGTGGATGAGCAGTCTACTTGTTTCTAGGGGAGGTGGGAGGGGTAGATGCGGCCGCAAAAGCAGATCCGGTGAGGTGGACACCGCTGGTAGTGAATGGGCTCTGGTACGCCGGTGGATGAGCAATCTACGGTTTCGAGAGGGGAGGGGTAGAAAGGCCGATGAAGTACAGATGACATGATGTAAGATGCTCTGTTGCTGTTGAGTTTGTCGTTTTTGCGGGAGGGGAAAATGGGGGTGCCATGTGGTGGGGGGAACCGGAAGTTACCAAAGCAGCCCCGACCTATTATGTAGATGAGGGCGGTATTGTAACTGTTAATCTCCGTGCACCTAGGACAAAAGGGGAATTTCCCATGCTAAAGACTAGATGGCCGAAATTTTAGGAGGTGGGAGATTTTGCCGCCCGCGGGATCGTTCATATCCCGTTTTAACTAATTTTGGACCATGCTAGCGGGAAGGTCATGTGAGACTGTGTACACGGGGCATGCGTCAGTAGTTAATTACTGGTGTGAAGTCCGCCCAGAAGAAAAGGCAATAACTCGGGATGATGCGCTGATAACTTGGACGTTCACATGGGCGCGACCAATCGTATGGGTGTAGAGACGCGTTCGCAAAAAAAGGATCAAACGCTCAACCTATGTATTTCTCGTGTAAATAAATAATTTAGTGCCATTGGTTATTTACTTTAAACATAATGCACTAACGTGTTAGTGTAGAGGCGCACACAAAGAAATGGATGTCGTAGTCCCACAAAACAAATGGATATTGTAGTCTGCTACTTAAAAGTGTTACCTCATATGATTACATAGCCTGCATTTCATAAATTGCATACCCGTTGAATTCATATATGAATATTACATATATTACTTCATAATACAACCTTAAATTGTCCAAGACTAATGAATTTGAATGCAAGAATAACAATGGTGCATGTATATGATAGCTACATTGGTTGTTTGAAGAAACATCACTGTAACTTTGGCATGCACAATTGAAAAGGTGTATTTATATAGAAAAATGTGATATGTGAGTGTCCAATATTTATAGCGTGGAATCGATATTGTAGCTTTGGCCACATGTAACGCCCCGGATGTAACTTACCATATTTGTACTCCGACTCTTGCCATTTTTGGCTCTAAGTTATGAGATTCATGGTTGGGTTCTTGTCTTTGTTTTTGCATTTTGTCCATGTCATGCATAGCTTATTAGGTCATCATGTGCATCGCATTTGCATACGTGTTCGTCTCATGCATCTGAGCATTTTCCCCCTTGTCCGTTTTGCAATCCGACACTCCTACGTCCTCCAGTGCCCCTTTTTGTCTTTTTTCCTTGTGCGGGTGTTAAACATTCTCGGAATGGACCGAGATTTTCCAAGAGGCCTTGGTACACCACCGGTAGACCGCCTGTCAAGTTTCGTGCCATTTGGAGTCTGTTTGTTACTCCAACGGTTAACCGGGGAACCGTAAAGGCCTCGTGTGTGTTACAGCACAACACCCCTCCAAAGTGGCCCAATAACCCATCCACACCCCCTCCATCCTCTCGCCCGTTCGATCATGATCGCGTGGCCGAAAACCGCACTCCATTTGGACACTCCTAGCTCCCTCTACCTATAAATTTGTCCTCCCCGTCCAAAATCCGGGTCCCGAGACCCTAATTTCATCCCCCGCCGCCGCGCCCGTCCAACCGCAGGGCGCCACGTGTCACCGTCCACCGCCCCACGCCACCGGCCCGGCGAGGCCCACTTCGGGCCCCTGAGCCCATCGCGCCGCCCCGCGCCTCCCTCACCAGCGCGGCACCCGCCTCCTCGCGCCGCTCGCCCGCGCCTCCACGCACCTCGCCGCTGATCTTTCTCCGGCCGGCCGCCGCCACCCTCCCAGCACCGCGGTGCACCGTCGTCCGCACTCCGACAACCTCGCCCCGCCCGCAGTTCGCCGTCCTTGCCGTCCCCGACCCAGATCCGGCAAGTCCACATCTGCGGCGAGCTCCTCCGACTACTCCAATCGCCGTCCCCGTCTTCTCCGGCGGGAGCCCCGGTGAACCTCGGTTCGCGCGCCAGATCCAGATCCAGTCAAACCTAGGTTGACCCAGTTTTTCCCTAAGTCCCTAACATTTTAAGCTCAGGTTCATTGCATCATAACTCTGTGCCCGTAGCTCCGTTTTGGGCGTGCCATATATCAAAATGTTCATCATGATGTTCTCTTCATTTTGTTCCATTGTGCCATGCTTGTTTGAGTCCATCTTGACGCCCAAATCATTGATGCAAGAGGGCTATAGAATGTTAGGTGCTGTTTCTTATTAGATTATGAGCATTTGTCATTTTTGCCATGATTGATGTGTGCTGCATATGGGCATGAGCTCTACATGTGTTTTGGGCTATGTCATGCCATCTTTACAGGGGAGTATGCCATGTATTTTTGTGATCTATGTGGTGACTAGCACAAGCATGCAAAGTAGGAAACAACACCTAACATTCTATAACACTCTTGCATACACGATTTGGGTATCAAGATGGACTCAAACAAGCATGGAACAATGGAACAAAATGAAGAGCACATCATGACGAACATTTTGATATATGGCACGCCCAAAATGGGGCTACGGGCACAGAGTTATGATGCAATGAACCTGAGTTCAAAATGTTAGGGACTTATGGAAAAACAGGGTCAATCTAGGTTTGACTGGATCTAGATCTGGCACGTGAACCGAGGTTCACAAGGGATCTCGCCGGAGAAGACAGGGACGGCGGCCGAAGTAGTCGGAGGAGCTCGCCGCAGATGTGACTTGCCGGATCTGGGTCGGGGACGGCGAGGACGGCGAACTGCGGGCGGGGCGAGGTGGCCGGAGTGCGGGCGACGGTGCACCGCGGCGCTGGGAGGGCGGCGGCGGCCGGCCGGACAAAGATCGGTGGCGAGGTGCGTGGAGGCGGGGGCGAGCGGCACGAGGAGGCGGGCGCCGCGCGGGCGAGGGAGGCGCGGGGCGGCGCGATGGGCTTGGGGGCCCGAAGTGGGCCTCGCCGGGCCGGTGGCGCGGTGCGGCGGACGGCGACACGTGGCGCCCTGCGTTGGACGGGAGTGGCGGTGGATGCGTCCGGCTCCGCCCAGACATGTCCGGCGGCGGCGGGGGATGAAATTAGGGTTTCGGGACTCGGATTTTGGACGGGGAGGACAAATTTATAGGTAGAGGGAGCTAGGAGTGTCCAAATGGAATGCAGTTTTCAGCCACGCGATCGTGATCGAACGGCCGAGAGGATGGAGGGGGTTTGGATGGGTTATTGGGCCACTTTGGAGGGGTGTTGGGCTGCAACACACACGAGGCCTTTACGGTTCCCCGGTTAACCGTTGGAGTAACAAATAGACTCCAAATGGCACAAAACTTGACAGGCAGTCTACCGGTGGTGTACCAAGGCCGCTTGGAAAATCTCGGTCCATTCCGAGAATGTTTAACACCCGCACACTGAAAAAGACAAAAAGGGGCACCGGAGGACGTAGGAGTGCCGAATTGAAAAACGGACAACGGGGAAAATGCTCGGATGCATGAGACGAACACGTATGCAAATGCGATGCACATGATGACCTGATAAGCTATGCATGACATGGAAAAAATGCAAAAACAAAGACAAGAACCCAACCATGAATCTCATAACTTAGAGCCGAAAATGGCAAGAGTCGGAGTACAAATATGGTAAGTTACATCCGGGGCGTTACAGAACTCCACCACTATGAAAGGATCTCGTCCCGAGATCTAGGACTGAAAGAACTCCGGATATTCGGAACGGAGGTGGTCCTTGCGTTCCCAGGTGGCCTCTGGTCGGAATGGTGTGACCACTTGACTTTCAGGAATTTGATAGACTTGTTGCGAGTCTTGCGCTCAGTTTCTTCAAGAATAGCAACGGGATGCTCATGATAAGACATGTCTTCTTGGAGATCAATCTCTTCGAAGTTGATGGTGCGGTCAGGAGTCTTGAAACACTTGCGAAGCTGAGACACGTGAAACACGTCGTGCACATTTGCAAAGTTGGACGGAAGCTCAAGTTGATAGGCGAGATCGCCTCTTTTGCCAATGATCTTGAAAGGACCCACGTATGTAGGGGCAAGCTTCCCTTTGATACCGAAGTGACAAGTACCTTTCATTGGAGAGACGCGGAGGTAGACATGGTCTCCGATCTCGACAGCCAAGTCACGATGCTTGCTATCATAGTAACTGTTCTGGCGCGATTGCGCAGCTTTGAGATTTTCCCGGATGACTTTACACGCTTCTTCAGCTTCTGTGATTAAGTCATTGCCAAGAAGTTGGTGATCACCAGTCTCTGACCAATTAAGAGGAGTACGACACTTTCTGCCATAGAGAATCTCGAATGGGGCCTTGCCCGAACTCGCTTGGAAGCTGTTGTTGTAGGAGAACTCGGCATATTGAAGACAATCTTCCCACTTCATACCGAAGGAAATGACACAAGCCCTGAGCATATCTTCCAGAATTTGATTAACTCGCTCGACTTGTCCACTAGTTTGAGGATGGCAGGCTGTGCTGAAGCGATTGTTGGTGCCCATGGCCTTCTGGAAGGAATCCAGAACTTAGAAGTAAAGATGCTTCCATGATCTGAAGATATCAACTGCAGAATGCCGTGCAAAGAGACAATCCTGGAGGTATATAGCTCTGCCAACTGAGCTGCTGTGATAGATTCTTTGATAGGAAGAAAATGAGCCACTTTAGTAAGCTTGTTGATGACGACAAAGATAGCATCATTTCCACGCTTGGACTTGGGAAATCCAGTCACGAAGTCCATCTCAATATGGTCAAACTTCCATTCTAGAATGGCAAGAGGATGGAGGAGACCAGCTGGCCGTTGGTGTTCTGCCTTCACTCTTCTACAGATATCACATTCATTCACGAACTGAGCAATTTCTCACTTCATTCGAGTCCACCAATACGACTGCTTGAGGTCATGGTACATCTTTGTACTTCCAGGATGAATGGATAGGAGTGAATTGTGAGCCTTGTTCATAATGAATTTATGTAGATCACCCTTAGGAACCACAATTCGATCCTCGAAGAAAAGAGTATCTTTGTCATCAAGGCGATAACACTTGTACTTGGGTTGACTCTTGGTAATCCCAATCTTCACCTTCGTCACCATTGCATCAAGAAGTTGTGCCTCACAAATTTGATCTTCCAAAGTAGGAGAGAATTTGAGGTTGGCAAGAAATCCTTGAGGAACAACTTGGAGATTAAGTTTGCGGAAAGCTTCACAGAGATCCGGTTTGAAGGGTTTGAGAATTAAACTGTGCAGTAAACCTTTCTGCTCAAAGCGTCAGCAATGAGACTGGCCTTGCCTGGAGTATATTCGATACTCGGATTATACTCTTGAATCACTTCGACCCAAAGAGTCAGCCTGAGGTTGAGGTTGGGTTGAGTGAAGATGTACTTGAGGCTCTTATGATCAGTGAAGATGTCCACTTTCCTTCCCAACAAGAGATGTCTCCATGTTAAAAGAGCATGGACAACTGCCGCCAAATCGAGGTCGTGAGTGGGGTAGTTCTTTTTGTTGGGCTTCAACTGGCAAGAGGTATAGGCCATAAGTTTCTTCTCTTGCATTAACACAACACCGAGACCTTGCAGGGAAGCATCACAGAAAACTTCGAATGGTTTGGATTCATCAGGAGGATTCAGAACTGGAGCTGTGACTAACTTCTCTTTGAGGGTGTTGAAAGCGACGTCACATTCAGGCATCCAGGCATACTTCACATGCTTCTGGAGGAGGTTGGAAAGAGGCTTCGCGATCTTAGAGAAATTCTCAATGAATCTTCGACAATAGCTTGCAAGCCCAAGGAAACTGCGGAGCTACTTCACGTTCTGAGGCGGTTCCCAATTCACAATTGCACACACCTTCTCAGGATTAACAGCTATGCCCTTGGCGGAGATGATATGCCCAAGGTAGAGAACCTCATCGAGCCAAAACTCGCACTTTGAAAACTTCACATAGAACTGATGTTCTCTTAGTTTGTCCAGCACCAATCTCAAATGCTTGGCATGATCCTCCTTGTTCTTGGAAAAGACCAAGATATCATCGAGATACACCAAGACGAAATCATTTGTGTAAGGGTTGAAGATGAAGTTCATCATGCGAGAGAATGTTGGAGGAGCATTGACAAGGCCAAAAGACATGACAGTGTATTCATAGGAACCATAGCTTGTTCTGAAAGCTGTCTTGGGGATATCTTGTTCACGAATGCGAATCTGATGATAAACCATACGGAGGTCAAGCTTGGAGAATACTTGAGCACCTTTGAGTTGTTCGAAAAGCTCATTGATGTTGGGAAGTGGGTACTTGTTCTTTATTGTCTTCTTGTTCAATGGGCAGTAGTCGACACAAAGTCGGTTCGTGCCATCCTTTTTCTTGACAAAAAGAACACCACAACCCCATGGAGAAGAGCTCGGTCGGATCAGACCCATACGCTCTTGTACATCGAGTTGTTCTTCAGCTCCTTCAACTCTTCTGGTCCAAGCTTGTAAGGACGTTTGCAAACAGGTTCCGTGCCAGGCTCAAGATCGATGACGAATTCAACTGGCCGGTGAGGAGGCATTCCTGGAAGCTCTTCTGGAAAGACGTCTTGATATTCACAAATGACTGGAATCTGAGAGATGGCATTCAACTCGCCCTTCTCATTGGGAGAAAATAGTCGAATTGTATCATCATGAGTGGCATAGATGATCACATCTTCAGAAGAGTGTGTCAATTGAATCTGCCTGGCAACACAATCAAGCTAAGCTTTGTGCTTAGAAAGCCAGTCCATGCCGAGAATTAGATCAATATCTGAGTTACCAAGAACAATTGGAGAATGCAGAAACTTATAGTCGCCAAACTGGACAGAGACATCGGGATCAACCAAACTAGAAGTCATAAGCTTTTCGGGAGAAACAACTTGCATGACTTTGGACTAAACCTCTGTAACCTGGATTCCGAGCCTGATCGTGTCGTCCTTGGAGAAAGAATATCCTTCATTGACCGTGAGAGCTTGTGATGGGCTAAGTTGGGACACCCCTGCAGGGTTTTGAACTTTTGAAAGCCGTGCTCGCGGTTATGGGCAGATGGGAATTTGTTAATATCCGGTTGTAGAAAACTTGTCACTTAACTTAATTAAAATGAATCAACCGCGTGTGTAGCTGTGATGGTCTCTTTTCGGCGGAGTCCGGGAAGAGAACACGGTCTCGTGTTATGCTTGACGTAAGTAGTTTCAAGATCACTTCTTGATTTTTATAGCTTCTCGACCGTGCTTTGCTTCTCTTATCGCTCTCATTTGCGTAAGTTAGCCACCATATATGCTAGTGCTTGCTACAGATCCACCTCACTACCTTTTCCTACCCATAAGCTTAAATAGTCTTGATCGCGAGGGTGTGAGATTGCTGAGTCCCCGTGACTCACAGATTACTTCCAAAACCAGATGCAGGTGCTGATGATGCCAGTGTAGGGGACGCTACCGAACTCAAGTGGGAGTTCGACGAGGATTCGGGACGTTACTATGTGTATTTTCCGGACGATCAGTAGTGGAGCCCAGTTGGGGCGATCGAGGATCTATGCATTTGGGGTTGTCTTTCTTTATTTGGTTCTGTAGTCGGACCTTGATTGTATTCTAGATGATGTAATGCTATATTCATGTATTGTGTGAAGTGGCGATAGTAAGACAACACTTTATCCCTTTCTTATTCAATACATGGGATGTGTAAAGATTACCCCTCTTGCGACATGCCTACTATGCGGTTATGCCTCTAAGTTGTGCTCCGACAGGTGGGAGTTATAGCCGCATCATGGGTGTTACACCACAATACGAAGTAGATAGTGATACGTGAATGAATTGTGCAATCTCTCTCACACGCATACATATCTCATTTACCCGTGGGCATTGGAATGACACACGCGCACTTCATGTATTTCTCTCCCTCTGTCAAGGTTAGAATTCTTCTTTCCACCTCATCCTACAAGTCTCTCACACAGAAACACACACACACTCTCTGTCGAACACGCCCACCCCTTTAATTCCACCCGCCCACAGCTACTAATGTCTCTCACACATATGCCTAAGGTTAACTCGAGTTCCGGAACCATATGAATACATACAACGGGATTCCACCATAGCACCTTTTGTTTTGAGATTTCTCTCTCTCTCACACACACACGTGCGTAGACATTGTTTCTCCGTCTCATGTGCCTCGCTCAGATACACTCGATACGTCTTTTTCTCCGTAACCCCCTAGATATGTAGACTTCTCGCGCGCACAACTGTAGTGATGATGACGCTGAACCCAATGTGCCTTGTTTTTACCGGCCTCATGTGATAGTTTTCACCCTATTTTCTGTTAACTAACAAGGCAACCTTTTCATTGTTACTACTAGTGAATCTGGAATCATTCGGGGCAGACATAAAATATATCACTTCAACCCAATTATCGCAGTAACCATTTTAAAAGAAACTAGCTAGATGCCCATGCGTTGCACGGAACATCAAGATGCATTTGTATGAGTAGTTTACCTTGTGAGAGTAAAGGATGAACAAGGGAAGGCCTTATTTGCAAACGTGGAGAGGGGTGTGGGTATCTTTTTGCAAAATTGCCATAGTTTCCTTCCTATCCATTAGATATAAATCTGACGGCCTATATTGCAGGATGGCATGCACACCATCATCACCAACTCTGTTTTCTACTCCCTACGTTCCTAAATATTTGCCTTTTTAGAGGTTTCAACAAGTGACTACATATGGAGAAAAATGAGTGTATCTACATTCTAAAATATGTCTACATACATACATCCATATGTGGTAGTCCATTTGAAATTTGAAAAAGACAAATATTTAGGAACGGATGGAGTATAAGAGTAGACAAGGAGATATATCTCCAGCATGGTCTACAACAAAAATGTGCTGGACTGATTAGCACCGGATGCTCGCAACGCGATGACCTGAGTTCGAATTCTGTCTTTAACTTTAGATTTTTATATTATATATTACTTATTTAATATATACTTCTTTTGCTACTATACTGACAGTGGAACCCATAGAGTACTTAGAATACAAGATTAAGGATGGACTTGTTTCTTTTTAACTTCCTGTACGAAGCTGTAGCCAACCTGCAAGTCACGTGTACACTGTACATGCAATTAACTTTTTATAGAGGGAGAATCATACACGCAATGAACTCAAATGGATTGGATGTGACTCTATTATTTCCAGCATAAGAGCATCTCCAATGGCAGTCGACAAATTTCCTCCCGCTTCCTTCTGCGGAGGACGACATCAAACGCCAGCGACATACATTTTCACAAATCTAACCAACTGATACGTCTCCAATGTATCTATAATTTTTGATTGTTCCATGCTATATTATACTCTATTTTGGACATTATTGGGATTTATTATACAATTTTATATTATTTTTGGGACTAACCAATTAACCGGAGGCCCAGCCCAGAATTGCTGTTTTTTTTGCCTATTTTAGGGTTTCGCAGAAAAAGAATATCAAACGGAGTCCAAACGGAATGAAACCTTCGGGAACGTGATTTTAGGAACGAACATGATCCAGAGGACTTGGAACCTACGTCAAGACATAAACCAGGAGGCCACGAGGTAGGGGGCGCGCCTACCCCCCTGGGCGCGCCCTCCACCCTCGTGGGCCCCCTGTTGCTCCACCGACGTACTCCTTCCTCCTATATATACCTATGTACCCCCAAACTACCAGATACGGAGCCAAAACCCTAATTCCACCGCGAAACTTTCGGTATCCACAAGATCCCATCTTGGGGCCTATTCCGGAGCTCCGCCGGAGGGGGCATTGATCACGGAGGGATTCTACATCAACACCATAGCCCTTCCGATGAAGTGTGAGTAGTTTACCTCAGACCTACGGGTCCACAGTTATTAGCTAGATGGCTTCTTCTCTCTTTTTGGATCTCAATACAAAGTTCTCCCACTCTCTCGTGGAGATCTATTCGATGTAATCTTCTTTTGTGGTGTGTTTGTTGAGACCGATGAATTGTGGGTTTATGATCAAGTTTATCTATGAATAATATTTGAATCTTCTCTGAATTCTTTTATGTATGATTGGTTATCTTTGCAAGTCTGTTCGAATTATCGGATTGGTTTGGCCTACTAGATTGATCTTTCTTGCAATGGCAGAAGTGCTTAGCTTTGGGTTCAATCTTGCGGTGTCCTTTCCCAGTGACACTAGGGGCAGCAAGGCATGTATTGTATTGTTGCCATCGAGGATAACAAGATGGGGTTTATTTCATATTGCATGAGTTTATCCCTCTACATCATGTCATCTTGCTTAAAGCGTTACTCTGTTCTCTTGAACTTAATACTCTAGATGCATGCTGGATAGCGGTCGATGTGTGGAGTAATAGTAGTAGATGCAGGCAGGAATCGGTCTACTTGTCTCGGACGCGATGCCTATATATATGATCATACCTAGATATTCTCATAACTATGCTCAATTCTGTCAATTTCTCAATAGTAGTAATTTGTTTACCCGCCGTGAATACTTATGCTCTCGAGAGAAGCCACTAGTGAAACCTATGGCCCCCGGGTCTATCTTCCATCATATTAATCTTCCAATACTTAGTTATTTCCTTTACCTTTCATTTTACTTTGCATCTTTATCATAAAAATACCAAAAAATATTATCTTATCATATCTATCAGATCTCACTCTCGTAGGTGACCATGTAGGGATTGGCAACCCCTTATCGCGTTGGTTGCGAGGATTTATTTGTTTGTGTAGGTACGAGGGACTCGTGCGTGGCCTCCTACTGGATTGATACCTTGGTTCTCAAAAACTGAGGGAAATAGTTACGCTACTCTGCTACATCACCATTTCCTCTTCAAGGGAAAACCAACACAAGTGCTCAAGAGGTAGCAAGAAGGATTTCTGGCACCGTTGCCTGGGAGGTCTACGGAAAAGTCAACATACCAAGTACCCATCACAAACCTTATCTCCCGCATTACATTATTTGCCATTTGCCTCTCGTTTTCATCTCCCCCACTTCACCCTTGACGTTTTATTCGCCCTCTCTCTATCCTCCCTCTCTTTCTTTATTTGCCTCTTTTTGCCCGTTTCTTGTTTGCTCATGTGTCGGATTGCCTGCTTGTCACGATGGCTCAAGATAACACTAAATTGTGTGACTTTACCAATACCAACAACAATGATTTTATTAGCACTCCGATTGCTCCTCTTACCGATGCCGAATCTTGTGAAATTAATGATGCCTTGCTGAATCTTGTCATGAAAGATCCGTTTTCCGGCCTTCCTAGTGAAGATGCCGCTACCCATCTAAATAGCTTCGTTGATTTGTGTGATATGCAAAATAACAAAGATGTGGATAATGATATTGTTAAATTGAAGATATTTCCTTCTTTGCTTAGAGATCGTGCTAAAGCTTGGTTTTCGTCTTTGCCTAAAAATAGTATTGATTCATGGAATAAGTGCAAAGATGCTTTTATCTCTAAGTATTTTCCTCCCGCTAAGATCATCTCTCTTAGAAACAATATTATGAATTTTAAGCAACTTGATCATGAACATGTTGCACAAGCTTGGGAGAGTATGAAATTAATGATACATAATTGCCATACACATGGTTTGAATTTGTGGATGATTATACAATTTTTTTATGCTGGATTGAATTTTGCTTCTAGAAATCTTTTAGATTCGGCCACGGGAGGCACCTTTATGGAAATCACTTTAGGAGAAACTACTAAACTCCTAGATAATATTATGGTTAATTATTCTTAATGGCACACTGAAAGATCTACTAATAAGAAAGTGCATGCGATAGAAGAAATTAATGTTTTGAGTGGAAAGATGGATGAACTTATGAAATTATTTGCTAATTAAAGTGTTTCTTCTGATCCTAATGATATGCCTTTGTCTACTTTGATTGAGAATAATAACGAATCTATGGATGTGAATTTTGTTGGTAGGAACAATTTTGGTAAGAACGCATATAGAGGAAACTTTAACCCTAGGCCATCCTAGTAATTCCTCTAATAATTATGGTAATTCCTACAACAATTCTTATGGAAATTATAATAAGATGCCCTCTGATTTTGAATCTAATATTAAAGAATTTATTACTTCGCAAAAGAATTTCAATGCTTTGATAGAAGAAAAATTGCTTAAGATTGATGAGTTGGCTAGGAACGTTGATAGAATTTCTCTTGATGTTGATTCTTTGAAACTTAGATCTATTCTACCTAAGCATGATACCAATGAGTCTCTCAAAGCCATGAGAATTTCCATTGATGAGTGCAAAGAAAGAACTGCTAGGATGCGTGCTAAGAAATATTGTTTTATAAAAGCCTATTTTTCTAGTTTCCATGATAATAAAGATGAAGATTTAAAGTTATTAATGTGTCCCCTATTAAATCTTTGTTTTGCAATATGAATCTAGATAATAATGGCACTGAATATAATCCACCTTTACCTAGACGGCGTTCCAAAAATTCGGAGTCTTTAGATCATGATGCTAAAATTGTTAAAAGTGGGATTGAAGAAGTCAAAACTTTAAATATTGATGAACCCACTATTTTGGATTTCAAGGAATTTAATTATGAAAATTTCTCTTTGATAGATTGTATTTCCTTGTTGCAATCCATGTCAAATTCTCCTCATGCTTATAGTCAAAATAAAGCTTTTACTAAACATACCGTTGATGCTTTGATGCAATCTTATGAAGAAAAACTTGAGTTGGAAGTTTCTATGCCTAGAAAACTTTATGATGAGTGAGAACCTAATATTAAAATTAAAACTAAAGATCATGAATGCTATGCTTTGTGTTATTTGGGTGCTAGTGTTTCCACGATTCCAAAGACTTTGTGTGATTTGTTAGGTTTCTGTGATTTTGATGATTTCTCTTTAAACTTGCACCTTGTGGATTCCACTATTAAGAAACCTATGGGAAGAATTAATGATGTTCTTATTGTTGAAAATAGGAATTATGTGCCCGTATATTTTATTGTTCTCGACATAGATTGCAATCCTTCATGTCCTATTATTCTTGGTAGACCTTTCCTTATAACCATTGGTGCAGTTATTGATATGAAGGAAGGGAATATTAGATTCCAATTTCCGTTAAGGAAAGGCATGGAACACTTCCCTAGAAATAAAATTAAATTACCTTATAAATCTATTATGAGAGCCACTTATGGATTGCCTACCAAAGATGGTAACACCTAGATCTATCCTTACTTTTTATGCCTAGCTAGGGGCGTTAAACGATAGCGCTTGTTGGGAGCCAACACAATTTTATTTTTATTCCTTTCTTTTTGATCCTGTTTAGTAATAAATAATATATATAGCCTCTGTTTTGGTTGTGTTTTTTGTGTTTAATTAGTGTTTATGCCAAGTAGAACCGTTGGGAAGACTTGGGGAAAGTCTTGTTAATCTTGCTGTAAAAAACAGAAACTTTAGCGCTCACGGTTTCTGCTGCCATTTTTATTTGGAAAGTGATATTTAGTTAATTTTTTTGAAGATGATTAACAGATAAATTCCTCACGTCCAGCAATTTATTTTAGAATTTTTGGGGTTCCAGATATTGCATTAGCTACAGATTACTATAAACTGTTCTGTTTTTGACAGATTCTGTTTTTCGTGTGTTGTTTGCTTATTTTTATTAATCTATGGCTAGTAAAATAGTTTATAAACCATAGAGAATCTGGAATACAGGTTGTTTAACACCAATATAAATAAAGAGTGAGTTTATTACAGTACCTTGAAGTGGTGTTTTGTTTTCTTTCGCTAACGGAGCTCACGGGATTTTCTACTTTAAGTTTTGTGTTGTGAAGTTTTCAAGTTCTGGGTAAAGATTTGATGGATTATGGAACAAGGAGTGGCAAGAGACTAAGCTTGGGGATGCCCATGGCACACCCAAGATAATCTAAGGACACCTAAAAGCCAAGGCTTGGGGATGCCCCGAAAGGCATCCCCTCTTTCGTCTACTTCTATTGGTAACTTTATGTCACACCCTCGATGCGACTATAGCTCCCACGTGTCGAGGCACGACTTAGAGACATAATCGCATTGAAGGCATATGTCGCAAGTTAGGCAATCTTCACAACATCCCATGTAATATAAATAATAAAGGGGAGATAACATAGTTGGCTTACACTCGCGACGTCAATCAAGTACATAAATAACATTACATCATCCAAACACTCATGGCCCGACTACGGCGCCAAAATAAAAGAGAACCCAACAAGCGACACGGTCCCCATCACCCTCAACTGGGCACCACTACTGATCATCGGGAAAGGAAACATAGTAACGTTGAGAGTCTTCGTCGAACTCCCACTTGAGCTCATACGCGTCTCCTGGAGCGGAAACATCAGGCCCTGCATCTGGTGTAATAGTAATCTGTGAGCCACAGGGACTCAGAAATCTCGCACCCTCACGATCAAGACTATTTAAGCTTATAGGTAAGGCAAGGTAAAAATATGTGGAGCTGCAGCAAGCGACTAGCATATATGGTGGCCAACTTATTCGCAAAAGAGAGCGTGAAGAGGAGGCAAAGCACGAGCGAGAATCTAGAGAACAACCTGCGCAAACATTACTCCAACACCGTGTCCACTTCCCGGACTCCTCCGAGAAGAGGCCATCACGGTAACACACTTAGTTGATTCATTTTAATTAAGTTAAATTTCAAGTTATCTACAACCGGACATTAACAAATTCCCATCTGCCCATAACCGCGGGCACGGCTTTCGAAAGTTCAAATCCCTGTAGGGGAGTCCCAACTTAGCCCATGACAAGCTCTCATGGTCAACAAAGGAATAGACCTCCTCCCAAGACGTTCCGATCAGACTCGGTATCTCGGTTACTCAAGACACTTCGACAGGTTAAAACAAGACCAGCAACACCGCCCGAATGTGCCGACAAATCCCGATAGGAGCTGCACATATCTCTTTCTCAGGGCACACTCATATGAGCGCTCCATACAACTAAAACCAAACCTCGAGTTTCCCTGAGGGGGCGCTGCACAGGTCTCTAGTTTGGACCAACACTCAGAGGAGCACTGGCACAGGGGGGTTTAAATACGATGACCCTCGGGCTCCGGAAACCCAAGGGAAAAAGAGGCTAGGTGGCAAATGGTAAGACCAATGTTGGGCATTGCTGGAAAATCTTTAACCAAGGCGAAATATCAAGGGGTTCCCATTATAACCCAACCGCGTAAGGAACGCAAAATCCGGGAACATAACACCGATATGACGGAAACTAGGGCGGCAAGAGTGGAACAAAACACTAGGCAAGAGGCCGAGCCTTCCACCCTTTACCAAGTATATAGATGCATTAAGATAACAAGATAATATAATGATATCCCAACAAGTAAATAAAGGTTCCAACAAGGAACGGCCTTCAATCTTCACCTGTAACTAGCAACGCTATAAGAGGGGCTGAGCAAAGCGGTAACATAGCCAATCAATGATTTGCTAGGACATGGTGGGTTAGAGGTTTGACATGGCAATTTGGGAGGCTTGAAAGCAAATGGTAGGCATCGTAGCAGTGGCATAGAAAAAGAGCGAGCAAACTAGCATAGCAAAGATAGTAGTGATTTCGAGGGTATGATCATCTTGCCTGCACAGTTGTCAGAGTTGACTGGATCCTCGAAAGCAAACTCAACGGGCTCCTCGTTAGCGAACTCGTCTCCCGGCTCTACCCAAACAAGACAAACAAGCAACAAGGATACAATCAACCACGTGCAAGACCAAGCAATATGATGCAATGATGATATGCTATGCGGAATGCAATGCGGGCGCGGATGGAGCGGCCGGGCTTCCCACCGGCAATGAGGCGGCCGGCGGAGGCAGGGGTTTGGCCGCGGCGGCTTTGGGCGGCGAGGCGCGCGGGACGCGTCGGCGGAGCTCGCTGGCGAGGGGCGCGGTGGCCAGCGCGGCGACCTGCGGCAGGGAAGAGAGGCGCAGGGCGGCGCGACTCCCTCAGGCGGCGGGGCAGCGAGAGGCCCGGTCGGGCGGCTGGGAGGGCCTACTGCGGGCCGGACGGGCCGCGGGCGGTGGTGGCGGCGGCTTGCCACGTGGCAGCCCCTCAGTGGCTGCGGGCGGCGGTGGCGGTGCGTCCGGCCGGAACGGACATGTCCGGCCGCGCGAGGTGGAAATTTAGGGTTTCGGAGAGGGAGATCCGGATTTCGGGGAAGGGGTCTTTAAATAGGCATAGGAGGAGCAAGGAGAGTCCAAATGGGGTGCGGTTTTCGGCCACGCGATCGTGATCGAACGCTCTAGATGATGGAGCAGAGTTAGGTGGGTTTTGGGCCAAATTGGAGGGGTGTTGGGATGCAACACACACGAGGCCGTTTCGGTCCCTCGGTTAACCGTTGGAGTATCAAACGAAGTCCAAATGGTACGAAACATGACAGGCGGTCTACCGGTAGTAAACCAAGGCCGCTTGGCAAGTCTCGGTCCAATACGGAAATGTTTAATCCCCACACACGAAAGAAAGGTAGAAATGACCACCGGAGGAGAACGAAGCGCCGGAATGCAAAACGGACAACGGGGAAAATGCTCGAATGCAAGAGACAAACATGTATGCAAATGAAATGCACATGATGAAATGATACGCAATGCATGACAACGATAACAACACACGGAGACAAAGACCCGAACCCGAGAAAATAAAATAACTTAACGCCAGAAACGGCAAGAGTTGGAGTACAAATTGGGAAAGTTGCATCCAGGGTGTTACACTTTACTTGGAGCTATATTTTTATTCACAACATGATATGTGTTTTGCTTGGAGCGTCTTGTATTATTTGAGTCTTTATTTGTTATATTTCCACAATCATCCTTGTTGCACACACCTTTTCGAAAAAGACACACATGATTCGGAAATTATTAGAATACTCTATGTGCTACACTTATATCTTTTGAGTTATATAGTTTTTGCTCTAGTGCTTCACTTATATCTTTTAGAGCATGGTGGTAGATTTGTTTTATAGAAACCATTGTTCTCTCATGCTTCACTTAGATTATTTTTGAGGGTCCTGCAAAACAACATGGTAATTTTCTTTAATTATTTGAGTCATTCAAGATTAATAAATAAAATTTTCTTATGAGTGTGTTGCATACTATAAGAAGTTTCAAACTTGAGAATTGTTTTGAGATATGGTGTAACGCCCCGAGACCGATGTGCCAGGTGTCCTCCAGTTATTCGCTGCTGTTGCCATGTCTTTTGCTTGTGTGTTGCATTTCATCATGTCATCATGTGCATTACATCATCATGTTTTCAAAACTTGCATCCGTCCCGGTCTCCTTGTTTCGTCCGTTGTCCGTTCCGAGCCCAGACACATTTGCATGCGCCCGCGACATGTCCGAAATAGTATTTTATAAGTGGTCGGAAAATGTTCTCAGAATGGAATGAGAGTTGGCATGCGGTCTTATTATAGTGTAGGTAGGCCGTCTGCCAAGTTTCATCGCAATCGGAGTCCGTTTGATGCTCCAACGGTTAACTATAGCGACAATATAGTTGGTCTTTTCATCGAACGTTTTCGGTCTCCAGAAACAGATGCCGGGTCCTCTCTCTCTCTCTCTCTCTGTCTCTCTCTCTCTCTCTCTCTCTCTCTCTCTCTCTCTTCTCCCCCTCGCAGTCTCGCCACAGCCCACCTAGTCCATCCTCCTACCCCTCTTCGCGTCCGGAGCTGTCTGATGCGATCGCACGGTCCGAAACCCTCTCTGCTCAGTGCATCAAACCCCCTCGCGCGCGCGTCCGAAAGATGTCCCGAACCCGACCCAGACTGTCGCCACCGTTGTGTCCGGATCATATCCTAACATCTACAAAACATCTCTGTTTTTCCTTTTGGTCTCCCTAGCCTATTTGTCCGGTGCCGTTCGATTAAGATCGGAGGGTCCAAATGCCCATACCAAAATTCCACTTGCCATATATTAGACCACCCCCTAACCAAATCAGTCTAACCCTAGCCTAACCCAGTCCTGCGCCGCCACCGCTCTCATTCTTCCCCTCGGGATCCATCCCCACCAACCGCAGCCTCCGACCAGATCCCTGATTTTCCGCGCAGCCGCCCGAGCATCTCGATGGATCGAGCGCTTCGCCTCCAAGCACAGCCTCCCGTCGTCCAGGAGCATGAGCTCCATCGCCTCGTTAGCACTAGCAGGAGCATTCCCATCGCCGGCCTCCAGGACCTCAGCTCCTCCTCTCTGTCTTCTTCTCCTCCCTCTCTCGATTTCTTATCTCTCATGCGCCTCTCTCTCTCAGATACGCATGAGCAGCGCCATGGATGGACTCCTCCAGCCGACGCCATGGACGCCAAGTTCCCGCTGCGGCCCTCCTCCTGTTCGCCACCTTGCTGACCCCGCCGCCGGCGAGCTTCATCAACACCCCGCTAGGATACCGCTGCCCCGTCTCTTCCTCCTCCTCTCCTTTTCCTGCGTCTCTCTCCCGAGCTCACCTCTCTCTCCCTCCCGTTCTGCAGGACGCCGAAGTGTCACCGGAGTTCGCCGCCGACGCCGGGAACAGAGAGACAACCACCAGATCCGGCCATTTTGGAGACCTCCTGCGCCGCGCCCACTAGACTCTGCCCTTGCATCGCGCCCTGTTTCCTTCTCCATCGCCACCGGCTGCATCGATCAGCAACGAGCAGGTCGCTCATCCTGCGGCCGCTCGCGTTGACCGAGCCACTTCAGCACCAGGCCGCAACCGCCGCATGCATCAGGCCCAGAGGCCTCCCCTCCAACTCATGGGCCAAGCCCATGGTGAGGCCACCCTGAGCCCCCTTTTTTCCATTGTTGGGCCAGCTAAGATTCGGCCCGAGTGCCTGTTTTTATTTCCGCGACCGAATTTGCTATTTATCTGAGTATTGCCAGTTTTGCAGAAAACACCCTTAAACTTCATGTATATTTTAACTCACAAACTAAGCATCACATGTAAAAACTTAATATATGAAACTTGCTTACAATTTTGTGTAGATTAATAATTTGCCTCTTTCATCTATGTTTAAAATGTTTAAAATGCTATTTGTTTAAAATTTCTTAAATAACTTGCTAAAATGATTTAATTCATAACTAAATAACCGTAGCTCGGTTTTAAATAAACTTTATATGTAAATGGGGTAGAATTTTGTCTAGTTTAACATGGTGGCATCACTTTGCATGTTTAACAACTATAAATTTGGTTTAGGGCATAACATCACCAAACCTAATATATGCATATGGGGATTTACCAGAATTGTTGTTTGTTGCTTCCGGCCTCATTTAAACTTGCCTACATAGGTAGTTTTGTCTTTGCTTCACCCTCTTGCCATGCTAACAACATTTAATATTGTTGGGTACATAAACGAGATCGAACTAAGTAACACGAATGTGGTGTTCCGTCAATATGCATCCCGTTGCATATTTAGCTCCACTTAATTTGTAGGATTGCTTGTGCACTTTGCCATGCCATGCCTCATTAAAATGGACATGCATCATACTTGGTTGTGCATCATGCCATGTTTATGTGATGTTTGTTCACTATGTTGTTTGCTTTCTTTCCGGTGTACTTCTTCTCGGTAATCCGATAACGTGTTGCGTTTGTGAGGATACGTTGGCTACGTCCGTTTGTCTTCTTCATGGACTCGTTCTTCTTCCTTGCGGGATCTCAGGCAAGATACCATACCCTCGAAATCACTTCTATCTTTGCTTGCTAGATGCTCGCTCTTTTTCTATGCCTATGCTACGATACCTACCACTTGCTTATAATGCCTCCCATTTTGTTAAGCCAAGCCTCTAACCCACCTTGTCCTAGCAGACCGTTGTTTGGCTATGTTACCGCTTTGCTCAGCCCCTCTTATAGCATTGCCAGTTGCAGGTGAAGATTGGAGATTGTTCCTTGTTGGAACATGGATATTTTGTTGGGACATCACAATATCTCTTATTTAATTAATGCATCTATATACTTGGTAAAGGGTGGAAGGCTCGGCCTTATGCCTGGTGTTTTGTTCCACTCTTGCCACCCTAGTTTCCGTCATATCGGTGTTATGTTCCCGGATTTTGTGTTCCTTACGCGGTTGGGTTATAATGGGAACCCCTTGATAGTTTGCCTTGAATAACTCCTCTAGCAATGCCCAACATTGGTTTTACCATTCTCCACCTAGCCTTTTCTTTCCCTTGGGTTCTGTAAACTCAAGGGTCATCATTATTTTAACCCCCCCGGGCCAGTGCTCCTTTGAGTGTTGGTCCAAACAGAGCCACTTGCAGCGCCACCTCGGGGAAACTTGAGGGTTGGTTTTAGTTGTACGTAGTGCTCATCTGAGTGTGCCCTGAGAACGAGATATGTGCAGCTCCTATCGAGATTTGTCGGCACATTCGGGCGGTGTTGCTGGACTTGTTTTACCATTGTCGAGGATGTCTTGTAACCTGGATGCCGAGTATGATCAGAATGTCTTGGGAGAAGGAATATCCTTCGTTGACCGTGAGAGCTTGTGATGGGCTAAGTTGGGACACCCCTGCAGGGTTTTGAACTTTCGAAAGTCGTGCCCGCGGTCATGGGCAGATGGGAATTTGTTAATGTCCGGTTGTAGAAAAACTGAAGTTGATCTTAATTAAAATACATCAACCGCGTGTGTAACCGTGATGGTCTCTTCTCAGCTGAGTCCGGGAAGTGAACACAGTGTTGGAGTTATGCTTAACGTAGGTTGCTCTCGGATCACTTCTTGATCATAGATTCTCGACCATGCTTTTGCCTTCTCTTCTCGCTCTCATTTGCGTATGTTAGCCACCAAATATGATAGTCGCTTGCTGTAGCTCCACTTCATACCTTTTACCCTTCCTATAAGCTCAAATAGTCTTGATCGCGAGGGTGTGAGATTGCTGAGTCCCCGTGACTCACAGATACTTCCAAAACCAGTTTGCAGGTGCCGATGATACCGTACAGGTGACGCAACTATTGTCTTGTTTCGTTTCTAGTTGATCAGTAGTGGAGCCCAGTTGGGGTCGATCGGGGGACCTTGTCGCATTTGGGGTTGCTCTTTATTTTGGTTCCATAGTCGGACCTTGATTGTATTTGGATGTTGTAATGCTTTATTCATGTATTTGTGTGAAGTGGCGATTGTAAGCCAACTATGTATCTCTTTCCCTTATGTATTACATGGGTTATGTGAAGGTTACCTCACTTGCGACATTGCTTTCAATGCGGTTATGCCTCTAAGTCGTGTTTCGACACGTGGGAGATATAGCCGCATCGAGGGCGTTACATATGGATATGGTGATATTAGAGTTGTGCTAGTTGAGTAGTTGTGAATTTGAGAAATGCTTGTGTTGAAGTTTGTGATTCCCGTAGCATGCCCGTATGGTGAACCGTTATGTTAAGAAGTCAGAGCATGATGTATTTGTCGGTGTTCTGGGAACAGGGGTCCCCAGACTTGCCTGCCTGCGGCCCACGGCGTGGCTAAGCCAGCAGGCCATATGGCCCATCTTCACCAACAAAGCATCCAAGACCCTCGCGAGGCGGACGATGCAAGACCTCCTCTGGAGTAGCCTAGACAGGCAGGCTCACGAGGAGCGGAGATAACAAGGCGGGGCAAACCTAACGAGGCCCTCGTGACGTGAGCCATGACGCACGACACCAGGCGGGCGCCAGGCGGGCGCCAGCGCGCAGCATCTTTGTTTCCTCTTTGGTGCTAAGGAGGCCAGCGCAGGCGAAGAGTATCGAGGCATCAGGCAAAGGTTGCTATGTCGGTGCAACGAGACCAAGACCAGGAGGACGGAAAGACGGAGGTCATCGTGGAGCCCAAGACGGCGTCACCACCAGAGCTTTTCGCAGGCGAAGACCACTTTTGTCAGGATAGCTTGTACTAGCTGTCCCCCTTCAAATTGGCCCGCCATTGTTGGCTCCCTTCCCGCTCGATATTTGGGAAGAGGACCAGGGCCTATATAAGCAGAGCTAGCCACCATAGTAGGGGCATCTCATCTCATCTTAGCTCGATCCAACCCCATCAAGAGCCTACTCACAAGAACACCTCAACCTCAGGAGGTTGTTCTTCCCTTGTACTATTCATCATCAGCCCTAGAGGCAATCCACCACCACCACACTGGAGTAGGGTATTACACCACAATGGTGGCCCGAACCAGTATAAACCTCCTGTCTTTCTGTGTTGCGAGTTCATCGAGTTCGTCCGCGAGATCTTAGCGAGCTAGGGTGTAGATCGGTAGGAAGGAAAGACTTCACGCGCACCCGAGTGTTCGAACCTTAAGGGTTTGCTGGAACCCCACATCTGACATTTGGCGCTCCAGGTAGGGGTGCGCTCTAGCTTCCCTTCCATCAGTTTGTCGCTCCGTCGTCTCCATGGCGAACGCTCGCTGTGCTCGCCCTGAGCATCGGGATGCCCTCACCGCCCGCGTCACTCAGACGGCTCCCGTCGGCGGGCCACATCGCTGTTCTCTGTCTCCCGCCGCCAACGCTGCCACCGGCCTGGCGGCGAACAAGCAGCAGGCGTCCTCGCTGCATCCTTCGGTGCGGCGGGACGGCCGCACCGCCACTCCATCGCTGACCCCTGCCAGTTCTTCGTCTCACGTGCACCGCACACCCATGGAGGCATGTGCCGTGCTCCTCGCAGCGAACAAGCTCCTGCGCTACCGCCCCGTCGAAGACCTCTATGAGGAGTGGTTCGACCATGTCGGCGAGCTCGTCTACGCCGCAGGGGGCTCTCCGGCGCCGTCCCACTCTCTACCTCCCCCTCAACCAGCCACGGGCGACGGGGCTCATGGCGTGCCTCCACCACCTCAGCCCCAAGATGGCGCCTTGGCACCAAGGTGCGTGGCTCCGCGGCATGATCCGCCGCGCGTGGCCCCTGTGCGCAAAGAGAGAAGCTGCCAAGAAATTCCACGACCGCGAGAAGCTGCACCTGCGCTCACCGCGCCACCTCGTCAAGACCGCGCACCGCCCAGAGCAGTGCAGCGCGGACCTCATCAAGACCAAGCTCCACCTATGAAGCGGGCCCCGACAACCACGGCTGCCTGCCGTGCTTTCACCCCCAAGCTGCATAGCGTCGCCTGGCCGGGCAAGTTCAAGCCAGATCTGCCTCCTCGCTCTGACGGTACCGCCGACCCCGTAGAGTTCCTGTAGCTCTATGAGCTGAGCATCAAAGTGGCCAACGGCGACGAAAAGGTAATGGCGAACTGGTTTCCCATGGCTGTCAAGGATGGAGCTCGCTCCCAGCTCCTGAACCTGCAGCACGACTCGATCTCCTCCTAGGACGAGATGCGCGACCGCTTCGTTGCCAACTTCCAGGGCACTCGTGACCGCCCACCACCGCGGGTGATCTACACCGCATCAGGCAGCAACCAGGAGAGACTCTCCAGAAGTA
This sequence comes from Triticum urartu, assembly GCF_003073215.2. NCBI lineage: Eukaryota > Viridiplantae > Streptophyta > Magnoliopsida > Poales > Poaceae > Triticum > Triticum urartu. The sequence goes on along the minus strand of NC_053025.1, from coordinate 333,509,725 downwards.
CATCCAGCACTTCAACAACACCCGCCACAAGAACCCCAAGGTCACGGACGAGGCCATCATCTCCGCGTTCTCTGACAGCGTCCATGACATCAATATCAAGGAAGAGCTCGCCATCCACGAGGAGCTCCGCACATCTCAGGAGCTTTTCAACCTGGCAACCAAGTGCACAAGAGCTGAGGAGGGGTGCCTCTCTCTCCTTGAGCTGCCAGCCGTGGGCAGGGAGGAGAAGAAGGCCAAGGCCAAGGACGTGAAGCGCAAGGAGGCAGTTGTGCTCGCAGCGGAGCCCGACATCAAGCGGGGCAGAGATCAGCCCGAGTCACCCAAGAACGGCCGACCGTTCTGCGCCTTCCACAACCTGAACACCCACAACACCAGCGACTGTCAAGAGCTCAGAGCCATATGAGAAGGACGCTACGGTCGACGCCCCGAGCGCAATGACCGGGGCTACGGCCGCGGAGGAGGACGTCGAGGTGGACGCTGGGACGACCGTGGCCCGCACCAAGAGTGGCGCGACCGGCCTCGTGAGGACCGCTGGCAGGACCAACCTTGCGAGGGCGCCTGGAGGGACCCGCCGTGTGAAGATCGCCCCCAGGGCAACGCCGGTCTTCCCCCGCTGCCACCACCAAGAAGGAACGACGACCACCACCAGGACGAGGGGCTGGGGACTTCCAGGAGCCGCGTGCGATCGCCTGCATCTTAGGCGGCGCCCAGGCCCTAGCCTCTCAGCGCACCTTCAAACAGTTCGCTCACGAGGTGAATGCGGCGCTCCCCAAACTCGAGGCCACGCGCCCGCTTAGGTGGTCCCAATGCGTCATCACTTTCAACTCGGCAGATTAGCTCAAGTGCGCAGCCACCGCTGGCGCCCTCCCTATGCTGTGTTCCCCAGTCATCAGCAATGTGCAGGTCACCAAGACCCTCATCGACGGCGGCGCAAGGCTCAACGTCCTATCCGTCGACATGTTCGACAACCTCCAAGTGCCTTATGAACAGCTCCAGCCCACCAGGCCTTTCTCAGGAGTGGCCGACGTCTCCACCACACCGATAGGGCAGGTCCGCCTGCCTCTCACCTTCGGGGAGCACAAGAACTACCGCACCGAGCTCATCGACTTCGATGTCGCGCACATCCGCCTGCCGTACAATGCCATCCTCGGGTATCCGGTCCTGGCCAAGTTCATGGCAGTCACTCATCATGGCTACAACGTTCTCAAGATGCGAGGAAGCGGAGGAATCATCACGGTCCCATGTGAAGAGAGGGATGCGGTGTGCTCCCTCGAGCGCGCCTTTCAAGCCGCAGCAATCGACGACCCCGACAGCAGAAACGAAGGCCCTCTGGAGGCCATCCTCAAGAAGAAGCAGCTGCGCCGTGCAGGCAGGAGTATGGCGTCATGGAAGGATCCTCGTTAGGACCATCACTCACTCCAAGGGTGCCTCCCTCCATCGCATAGGAAGGCGCGCCCAGCGCCCTCCTCAAGCAGGGCTCGGGGACTCTCTTCTGGAGGGCCTCAGACCTCGCAAACCTCACGAGGGAGGCGCTTGGGCACCACTTGGAGGCGTGCTTCGCGGCACGTGACCCTCAGGAGAGCACAGGGCAAGGAGTGCCCACCACTCAGGAGTTCATCACTAGGACCACCCAAGAACTGCAAGAAGCAAGAGCCATGCACGGCGAAAGCCGCCCACGAGGCGTAGCTCCACATCCTGGCGAGGATGCTGGGCTGCATGTCTGCATCAACGTCCTAGGGCTCAATAGGGCCGCATCTTAGGAGCATTTCTGGCCTTCGCGTGTGGGCCGCTGCGAGGGCCCACCGCATAGCTACGTTCATATGCCTTTTGGCTTGCCGAGCGTGGCGTCAGCCTATCAGCGCAACCTGCGACGTGTCCTGGCGGCTCAGGAAGCTAGGTACCACGCTGTTCTGGAGGAGATGGAGACGGTCTTCAGGGAACCTCCCGAGCCCCCAGAGCCTCCTGAGGCTCAGGGTTCTGGGGGCTCATGAGGAGTCATTTCTTCAACGCAGGCCTTCAGCTGCACCAACTCTACTTCGTCTACAGAACCAGGTGACATCTTCCAAGCTCGTTTAGCTGGGAGCGCCCCTCGGGCTGCATTATTTCCAGGTCGCGTGGGTCCGTCCCTGCGGCATGTATCCCTTTTTTTATGACTTTAGCTTACCTTGTTGGGGGCGCGCCTCGGGCTGCATTATCCCCAAGCCGCTCGGGCCGGACCCGGTGGCATGTATCTTCCTGCATTTATCCAAATTTATCTGCTCTCCATGCTTAACCCGCCAACTGCTGCCACCTGCTCTATCGCTGCCCACCACGGGTCTGTTCATCCTATGAAATTCGCTTGCACGTTAAAAGGGGGGCTCCTGAGCATCGCGACTCAGGAGCTCTTACTGGCTCTCAAGCCATCACCCCTGGCCTTGACCACGGCATTGCGACCTGGCATACCAGCGGCGGCTGAGCTCACTCGAGGGCCGGGACCTGAGGACATAGAGTGCTTGCATCTAAACGCCTTGCAGGGACATACAGTCACCAAGACTCAAGACCAGGCGCAACCCGCCTTGAGGTAGGGCCTCGTGAGTCCCGCGATGGCTCACGAGTGCCAAGATACACCTCGCAGCCCTGCCGTGCAAGCCACGCGTCAGGGCGGGGTTGTACACGCCCCGGGGGCTCCTCCCGGAGGGGCCCCCCATCCCACGCCCAAGTGGAAGCACCATGCTCCGCGCTGGCTGTCGACACTGCCGAGGAGCAGCTATGCCCGTGCACAAGCGGAAGCACTATGCTCCGCGCTGGTGATAAACAACTGAGGGCGGCCCCACGGTCGTACCAACCTCAGGGAGCCCATAGCTCAGCGCCCAGCCTCACCAGAATGCCTCCTGTCGGGAGAGCCACACAAGGGGTCTGGGCACAGGGGCTGCGCTTGGGTTACGCCCAAGCACACGCCACCCAACCAGGTCCCCCGGACCTGGGCATTGTGTGCCCCTCCCGAGGCCTCGGCGAGGGCAGGTAAAGAAATTGTTTGCACGTCAAGGGGGACTCCTGAGCATCGCGACTCAGGAGCCTAACTGGTCACATAGCCCCTCAGTACTTGGTCCGTCCTGGTCTCCGGTCGGCCCAATGGCGGTTGAGGTATGCGCGTGGCCGGGCTCTGCCGACGTAGAACATTGATCTATCCTCACGAACTCTCCCTATATGTTGTTTGCGTGTCAAGGAGGACTCTTGAGCATCGCGACTCAGGAGCCTAACTGGTTACGTAGCCCCTCACTCCTTGGTCTGTCCTGGTCTCCGGTCGGCCCAATGGCAATTGAGGTATGCACGGGGCCGGGCTCTGCTGACGCAGAACGCAAAGCAAATAGGAAGGAAATCACAAAATCTCAAAGCAAATAGTACAAGCATATTGTTCTCATAATACCAAATGAAAAGTCTAAGCGCCTCCACGAGGCCTTATTCATGTCGCAGGAACAAAATGGGAAGAATAGTCACAGGTCACCCCTGGGTATCGCCATCGCCTGTGGGAGGTGCTCCCTCATGGGCAACGATGTTCTCACCTTCACCACCAGCCACAGGATCCGCGGCATCGCTAGACAGAGGATCAGAGACAAAGCCGCGGAACCTCCCCAGCAAGGCCTCCACTTGACCTCGTACAGCCGCGGCGGCGGCTTTGCAGTGAGCTTCAACCATAGGCTCCAGCAGCTCGTCAAGGCGAGCGCTGGGGTCGCGGTGGTGCAGATGGCTGAAGACATGAGTCAGTGCGGCTGAAGATAGGACGCGAGCTTCTGCCTCCGCCATGGGACCGAGGCCATCAACGACCTCCTCAAGCGCCTTCACCACAAGAGGAAGCAGCAGGGCGGGGCCGTCCTCTTCGGTGTCCAGCGGCTTCTCCAGGCCGTGCTCGTAGAGTGTCTTCAGCGCCTTGCGAGACCTCTTCTTGAGATCGATGAAGGCCACGCGGTCTTCGGCCAGGACTCGCTCCTTGGCATCAAGATCGGCCTCCCTCGTCCCCATCTTCCGCTCCAACTCTTCCAACCAGTTGCGCTCGGCGGCCTGCTTCTTCCCCCGCTCCGCTAGCTCAGCATCATGGTTCTTGACGGCTTCCTCCCGGGCCTTCATCTTTTCCGCCTTCGCTTGGCGACAGCGTACCTCTTCGGCGTTCTTGTCGTGCAGGCTCTGCAACTCGCCCTCCAGCACTTGGCAGCGGTTATGGGCGGCCTTGGCGTCTTTCAGCGCCGCATCACGATCTGCTGCAGCACTGGCGGCTCCTTGCTTCTCCTCCTCGGAAGCCGCAGCAGCCTGGCCCAGCGCTGCGTGAACCGCCAGGTCGGAGTGAAGCCAGCCAGAGGCCAACTCCAGACGCTCGGCCACCAGGCGCGGGTCCGCGCTCAGGAGATCCGCTTGCAGCTGGGTCATCTCCGAAAGGGCACGCTCCAAGACAGCAGCAGGAGTAGAAGAACCAGAGAGTGGAGGTGCGGTGGTGGGAGGAAGCGACACCGTCACCAGGGTTGGGAGACCACGGATTCTGGAGGAGTTGGGACCTTGTCAGCCGTGCCAAGCGCCGGCACCTCCGGAACCAGCAGGGCCATGGGGGCTGATTCCACGCGGCGATGTTCCTCTTGGCCCTGCAAGGACGACCGGGCTGGGGAGATGCAGGCGCTGCTGCCTCCTTTCTCTGCGGAGGAAGGCATGGCCGCCGTATCCTCCTTCCTCTTCTTCGCCGAAGATGCCGGCCTGATCAACCAAGGGAGAGCGTCAGGAAATAACAAGTACTGACCGGGATAAAGCGAAGCTTGAGACACCTACCAGCCCACCGCGAAGTACTCTACCTTTCGCTTATGAAGCTTGAAGCCTAATAGCATCGGGACCTGAAGGGCAGGCGTTCGGGATCCGGCGGCACCAGGCGGTGCGGAGGCAGAACCAGATCTAGCCCCTGGAGGTGTTGGGGTGGAGGCGGCACAACGGACCACCAGCGACGACCTACCCTTCGTCGGGATGAGGGGTTGCTCCCTCTCCCCTTGGTAGGCGTCGGCTTCGGCATCATCAGGAAGGGCACAGAGCATCTTGGCCTTGCTCAGAGGGGAAGTCTTCCCACCTCTTCTAGGGTCTTCTCCGAGTCCACCTCCTCTCCCCCCTCTCCGCGGGACTCGCCAGATGACACCTCCATCGGTTTCTAAGCCATAGGAGCTCCCGGAAGCACCGACAGCACCAGCCCGCGCGCATCAAAAGTCGGCCTGGAGGCGACGAATTCCTCCCGGTCCCTGCATTGGAAAGGGGAACGAAGGCGCTGGGCGGGTACTCCTGGTTGTCCCCGACTATGAGGCGCAGGATGGTGTCCAATTCATCGCCAGGCAGGTCCCCTGGCCTCAGGCGGGTCTTGTTTTCCTCTTCTTTGAGCTCCCAGAGGGGGTGCGTGCGCCTAGAGTGGGGCAACCCGCAGCATCAAGAACGCCCTCAGGAGCATCGCCCCCGTTATCTTGGCCGCCCTCGCATTGCCCGTCTTCAGGTCGGTCATCATCTGCCCCAACACTGACGATGCCTGCTCGTCGACAAGATACGCCTTGGGCCACCCCTTTCCCTACCGGGCGCCTCCGTCGGCAACACCAGGCACGGATGGGCGTGCTTGGCGTCCATCATGACCCACTTGGATCGAATGTTGTCGGCTCTCTTCCCGGTGCTCAAGTCGAGTTGGCCTTGCCATAGGCGACAAAATTAGTGCATCCGGAGGCGTGCTCGCTGCTGACATGGAGGAAGAAGAAATGGCGCAGGAGCGCCATGGACGGCATCATGCCCAGGTACGCCTCGAAGTAGTAGGCAAAGATGGACAGGAGGAGGATATAGTTGGGATGGAGGTGCAATGCCTGCAGCCCGTAGTGGTCGAGGACTTCAAAAAAGAAATCAGAGAAGGGTGGAACCAACCCAACAGCGACGCTGCTCGAGAAGAAGGGGAAGAAGGTGCTCCCCTCAGGCTCCGGCTCATCGGACGCAAGCTAGAGCTCCGTCTTCCCCCACTCTTTGCTCTCTCCCGCTGTCAGCAGGCGCACGGAGGTGAGGCTCTTCTCCATGATGGTGGGCGCCTCAAGAGCGGGCTCGTACCAAGCCGGTTCCAAGGAATTCTTGACCTTGCGCGGCACCATGAGCGGAAGATGCAGAGCAAGCCTGGGGCAGATCTGGAGGTAGCGGCGGCGAAGAGCGAGAAAGGGGATCTGGAGCGAGGCAAGGAAGAAGCAACGAAGGCAAGTGGTGCCTGCACCAGCCTTTTGTCAGGTCAAGCAGTTGCCGAGGCAGCATGGGGAAGCAGAGACACTCACGTCCAATCAACCGCCACGCGTCAACCAAGGTCGCAGGCTTTGGGGGCCCGTGGCGCTCCGTACTTGGCCCTTGGCTTCACCGCGAAGCCAAGCCCGAGCGCGCCTTGGGCCTGGGGGCTACTGTCAGTGTTCTGGAAATGGGGGTCCCCAGACTTGCCTGCCTGCGGCCCACGGCGTGGCTAAGACAGCAGGCCGTACGGCCCATTTTCACCAACAAACCATCTAAGACCCTCGCGAGGGTCCAAGCCTCGCGAGGCGGACGACGCAAGACCTCCTCTGGAATAGCCTAGCTAGGCAGGCTCACGAGGAGCGGAGATATCAAGGCGGTGCAAACCTCACGAGGCCCTCATGATGTGAGCCATGATGCACGACACCAGGCGGGCGCCAGGAGGGCGCCAGCGCACGCAGCGTCCTTGTTTCCTCTTTGGTTCTAAGGAGGCCACCACAGGCGAAGAGTACCGAGGCATCAGGCAAAGGTTGCTATATCGGTGCAACAAGACCAAGACCAAGAGGACAGCAATACGGAGGTCATCATGGAGCCCAAGACGGCGTCACCACCAGAGCTTTTCGCAGGCGAAGACCACTTTTGTCAGGATAGCTTGTACTAGCTGTCCCCCTTCAAATTGGCCTGCCGTTGTTGGCTCCCTTCCCGCTCGATATTTGGGAAGAGGACCAGTGCCTATATAAGAAGAGCTAGCAACCATAGTAGGGGCATCTCATCTCATCTCATCTTAGCTCGATCCAATCCGATCAAGAGCCTACTCACAAGAACACCTCAACCTCAGGAGGCTGTTCTTCCCTTGTACTGTTCATCATCAGCCCTAGAGGCAATCCACCACCACCACACTGGAGTTGGGTATTACACCACAACGGTGGCCCGAACCAGTATAAACCTCGTGTCTTTCTGTGTTGCGAGTTCGTCCGCGAGATCTTAGAGAGCTAGGGCATAGATCGGTAGGAAGGAAAGACTTCGCGCGCACCCCAGTGTCCAAACCTTAAGGGTTTGCCAGAACCCCACATCCGACAGTATTTATTGATTGTCCTCCTTATGAGTGGTGGTCGGGGACGAGCGATGGTCTTTTCCTACCAATCTATCCCCCTAGGAGCATGCGCGTAGTACTTTGCTTCGATAACTAATAGATTTTTGCAATAAGTATGTGAGTTCTTTATGACTAATGTTGAGTCCATGGATTATACGCACTCTCACCCTTCCACCATTGCTAGCCTCTCTAATACCATGCACCTTTCGCCGGTATCATATACCCACCATATACCTTCCTCAAAACAGCCACCATACCTACCTATCATGGCATTTCCATAGCCATTCCGAGATATATTGCCATGCAACTTTCCACCGTTCCGTTTATCATGACACGCTCCATCATTGCCATATTGCTGACATTTTAGTAGTTGCAAAGCCACCGTTCGTAATTCTTTCATATAAGTCACTCATGCATCATTGCTATCCCGGTACACCACCGGAGGCATTCATATAGAGTCATACTTTGTTCTAGTATCGAGTTGTAATCATTGAGTTGTAAATAAATAGAAGTGTGATGATCATCATTCATAGAGTATTGTCCCAAATAAAAAAATAAAAAAAGAGAAAGGCTAAAGAAAAAAAGAAGGCCCAAAAAATAAAAAAAAGGGGGCAATACTACTATCCTTTTTTCACACTTGTGCTTCAAAGTAGCACCATGATCTTCATGATTGAGAGTCTCCTTTGTTATTACTTCCATATACTAGTGGGAATTTTTCATTATAGAACTTGGCTTGTATATTCCAATGATCGGCTTCCTCAAAATGCCCTAGGTCTTCATGAGCAAGCAAGTTGGATGCACACCCACTTAATTTCTTTTTGTTGAGCTTTCATATATTTATAGGTCTAGTGCATCCGTTGCATGGCAATCCCTACTCACTCACATTGATATCTATTGATGGGCATCTCCGTAGCCCGTTGATACACCTAGTTGATGTGAGACTATCTTCTCCCTTTTTGTCTCCTCACAACCATCATTCTATTCCACCTATAGTGCTATGTCCATGGCTCACCCTCATGTATTGCCTGAAAATTGAAAAAGTTTGAGAACATTAAAAGTATGACACAATTGCTTGGCTTGTCATCGAGGTTGTGCATGATTTGAATATTTTGTGTGGTGAAGATGGAGCATAACCAGACTATATGATTTTGTAGGGATAACTTTCTTTTGCCATGTTATTTTGAAGAGACACAATTGCTTAGTTAGTATGCTTGAAGTATTATTATTTCTATGTCAATATTAAACTTTTGTCTTGAATCTTTTGGATCTGAATATTCATACCACAATTAAGAGAATTACATTGAAATTATGCCAAGTAGCATTCCACATCAAAAATTCTATTTTTATCATTTACCTACTCGAGGACGAGCAGGAATTAAGCTTGGGGATGCTTGATACGTCTCCAACGTATCTATAATATTTGATTGTTCCATGCTATATTATATTCTGTTTTGGACATTATTGGGCTTTATTATACACTTTTATATTATTTTTGGGACTAACCTATTAACCAGAGGCCCAGCCCAGAATTGCTATTTTTTGCCTATTTTAGGGTTTCGTAGAAAAAGAATATCAAACGGAGTCCAAACGGAATGAAACCTTCGGGAACGTGATTTTCAGAATGAACAAGATCCAGAGGACTTGGACCCTACATCAAGACATCAACTAGGAGGCCACAAGGTAGGGGGGCGCGCCTACCCCTGGGTGCGCCCTCCACCCTCGTAGTCCCCCTGTTGCTCCACCGACGTACTCCTTCCTCCTATATATACCTACGTACCCCCAAACTACCAGATACGGAGCCAAAACACTAATTCTACATCTGTAACATTCCGTATCTATGAGATCCCATCTTGGGGCCTGTTCCGGAGCTCCGCCGGAGGGGGCATCGATCACAGAGGGCTTCTAGATCAACACCATAGCCCTTCCGATGATGTGTGAGTAGTTTACCTCAGACCTACGGGTCCATATTTATTAGCTAGATAGCTTCTTCTGTCTTTTTGGATCTCAATACAAAGTTCTCCCCCTCTCTTGTGGAGATCTATACAATGTAATCTTCTTTTGCGGTGTGTTTGTTGAGACCGATGAATTGTGGGTTTGTGATCAAGTTTATCTATGAACAATATTTGAATCTTCTCTGAATTCTTTTATGTATGATTGGTTATCTTTGCAAGTCTCTTCGAATTATCAGTTTGGTTTGGCCTACTAGATTGATCTTTCTTGCAATGGGAGAAGTGCTTAGCTTTGGGTTCAATCTTGCGGTGTCCTTTCCCAGTGACAGTAGGGGCAGCAAGGCACGTATTGTATTGTTGCCATCGAGGATACCAAGATGGGGTTTATTTCATATTGCATGAGTTTATTCCTCTACATCATGTCATCTTGCTTAAAGCGTTACTCTGTTCTCTTGAACTTAATACTCTAGATGCATGCTGGATAGCGGTTGATGTGTGGAGTAATAGTAGTAGATGCAGGCAGGAGTTAGTCTACTTGTCTCAGACATGATGCCTATACACATGATCATACCTAGATATTCTCATAACTATGCTCAATTCTGTCAATTGCTCAACAGTGGTAATTTGTTTACCCGCCATGAATACTTATGCTCTCGACAGAAGCCACTAGTAAAACCTATTGCCCCCGAGTCTATCTTCCATCGTATTAATCTTCCAATACTTAGTTATTTCCTTTACCTTTTATTTTACTTTGCATCTTTATAATAAAAATACCAAAAAATATTATCTGATCATATCTATCAGATCTCACTCTCATAAGTAACCGTGTAGGGATTGACAACCCCTTATCGTGTTAGTTGTGAGGATTTATTTGTTTGTGTAGCTACGAGGGACTCGTGCATGGCCTCCTACTGGATTGATACCTTGGTTCTCAAAAACTGAGGGAAGTACTTACGCTACTCTGCTGCATCACCCTTTCCTCTTCAAGGGAAAACCAATGCAAGTGGTCAAGAGGTAGCACCAACCAAATGAAATTCATGCATACACGGACTGATTTCATATAAGCATGAAGGATTTGATATAAAAAAGCCAGATCTTCATATAAACATCATGTATTTCATTATATTTACATGACCTAAGCGGTGCTAATCCAGCTCTATTGGTATAATTAATACTCCCCCCGTCTGGAAATACTTGTCCTAGAAATGGATGTATCTAGACTTATTTTAGTTATAGATACATCCAATTTATCCATTCTTACAACAAGTATTTCCTGCCAGCCAGAGAGGGAGTACCTAATCTAAATGGCCGCCCGCGGATCCCTTTGTCTTCCTCATGTCCGGCAGACGATTGCGGGGTCGACGAAGGTCCTCAGAAGAGACAAAGCAGCAAATAAACCACCTGAATGCGTAGTCATCGCCTCGACGGTGGTCTTCATGCGACCCAAGTGGTGGCTGCCTCCTGTGTTCTACTTCTCCTCGATGATGGCGGCGCACACAGAGAAGCTGGCCACCGACTCATCGCTCTCAATGCACCCGGCTTCTGTCTCTGCATGCATGGCGCCGTCGCATGCACGGGAGGCGCGCCCACAGACACGGGAGGCATGCCCACAGACACGGGAGGCGCGGCCACCGCATACACTCGTGGCGCGGTATGATGCAGCAGCGATGACGCCCGTACCAGCATGCTCACCACCGTGCTAGCGTGGAGCAACTCGCCACACCTCATCGAGCTGAACTGGAGCGGCGAGTTGCTGAACCACGCACCGGCTTGGGGCAGCAACTGGCTCGGTCGGGCCAAGCGAGGTTAGTGAAGCACTGAGCGGCCTCGCCCGTATTCGGAGGGCTCGGCGGGCTACCCAGCCGGGTAGTATGCCGGACAACGGCTCCTCAGAAGCCATCAGAAGAGTGGAGAGAATGGTGAAGGAGGATATGGGGGAGCGGTGGAGGGGTGCGATTCTTGCCTGCTGTCTGTCTAGCCTCGTTTAAATAGAGGGCGGACGGTAGGAGCTTGGCCGGCGTCTGGCCTCGTTTAAACTGAGGCCAGACGGGAGGAGCTCGGTCGGTGTTGCGTTTAATTCTGGCCCGCTCATGAATAGATGTGTGGCCAGAGTAGGTTTCTCGGTTTGCATGCGGGTTTAACGGAGGGGTTTGATGTAGGCGAGGAGGCGTGTTCAGCTGGGCGTGCAGCGGGCGGCGCAGTTCCCGATACGGCTTTAATGCAGACAAGGGAGGGGGTAGCGGTTCCCAAAATGTTGAACGACCAATGATGCATCCTCCTTCAATTAGCATCGTGAATGCATGACGGGAGTAATGGGAGGAGGACCGAGAAAAGAGGCTGCACGATGTGAATGAAACACAGTTTGCACTCACATAAAGGCGCGCCTCCATTCCAATGCATCTACCACATCGTACGCACCTAAGCATTTGCCTAAGCACCTACACTAAGCGCAAAAGTGCTCACTCCACACCCATGGTGGTGATGCGCACGAGCGGCCAGTGGCTGTGCCAGATGGTCAACGACGCTGGCCTGCGGCATGGCGCCGAGGATCGTCTCCAAATGGTGTTGGCGACCGGCTGGTGGATGGCGCCGTCGATGCCAACTACGACTCTCAGTTGGGCCAGATGATCATTGCCACCAGCAACAAGTTCACCGTTCTCAAGAAGCCTGCGGATGACATCGCCATACTCCTCCAGCCTGCGCGCCCAGGCTCCTCATTGCCTACCACCCTAATTGGGCTCCATGGCTGGAACCTCTTTCAAGCACTAGTGGCCCTGCGACTGCCCACCGACGCCACGAAGAATGTCCACCTAGAGGTCACGCTTGCAGCGAGGCGCCTCGCCCTGCAAGAATTCACCGACCTACACATCCACATGTTAAGCAAATCATGTACATAGGTATCTACAAGGCCAGTGAGGACGCTACGATGCTGGCCTTCCTCAACCGGCTGGAAGCCTTGGATGCCTTTGCTAAGAAGCACCTTGACCTCGCCACAAAAGTCACCACTCCTTAGCCGCCAGTCGGTGGCCCGGCACACTAAGTTGAGGAGGAGGAGGTCGTACGTTGATGGATGCATCTTTCTTCTTACCTCCTATAACCACCCCTACGATCACATCTTCATGGCCTTAATTCTTATTGTGCTATTGCATTCTCGTTCCAGTCAATACCGACATGTGCGATCCCTTTGCTTAATTATATGCATCACTGTAACTAGTACTCCATCCGTCAATTTATAAGTTATGCTTACCTTTTCCATCAACTTCGTGCAATGCACTGGAATCTTGCTAGAAACACTAGAACATGTCGGACCGCATGTGATCAAACCGACAATGTGCCAACCTAGCTACTACGTACCCTGCTTATCTGGCAAAAATAGCCCCGCCCTAGCATTTCCAATCATTATTTCTATCTATCGATCGTGCCAAGGAGCAGAACCAAATGTTACAATTTATACATGTTTCTCTACTCCTACTCCTATAAAAGACTCAGTTGGTGATGGTGGTGCGTCTGCCATTCGTCGTTTCGGACCATTAGATCTACATCTAACGGCTGTGAGGTAAGTTGTGGCATTTTCGCAACAATAGCCCACTTCTCTACTGCAAAACAGCCTGAGAAATACATTTCAAAATAGCCTAAGAAATATATTTTGAGTGAAAAGTAATATATTAGGAGTATATCAAAACAAGAGTGATTTATTTCAAGTTTGTGAACAAGTACTACTATTCTACTACTTTGGATCCGTCGCAACGCACGGGCACATTGCTAGTAAAAGGAAAAGGCATGCCGCGTTCGCGTCGCACCCCCACACGCCCGGGAATTGGGAGTACTCCACGGCCCGTCCGGCACGCCACATAGCTAGGGAAGGTGTGTTGCCTAGCATTTTCACTTTCATGTGGGACCGCCGTTGAGCAAACCGACTATTGGCAAACCGCACCCCGCCCGCTGCCGGGTTGGAAAACAGAAACGAGGGGAAGATCTAGCTGTAGCACGAAAGCCAAGAAATTTCGTGTCAGATGGGGCTCGTTGATAGAGTAGGAGCATTCCATACTACTACTCCTACTAGTACGAAGTTTGTACTAAAACTAGTACTACCACTATATGCTACCTCTTGAGCATGCGTTGGTTTTCCCTTGAAGAGGAAAGGGTGATGCAACAAAGCAGCGTAAGTATTTCCCTCAGTTTTTGAGAACCAAGGTACCAATCCAGTAGGAGACCACGTGCGAGTCATCTCGTACCTACACAAACAAATAAGAACCTTGCAACCAACACGATAAAGGGGTTGTCAATCCCTTCACGGCCACTTGCAAGAGTGAGATCTGATAGAGATAATAATAGTAAGATAAATATTTTGGTATTTTTATGATATAGATTGAAAGTAAAGATTGCAAAATAAAATAGACTGGAAACTTGTATGATGGAAGATAGACCCGGGGGCCATAGGTTTCACTAGTGGCTTCTCTCAAGATAGCATAAGTATTACGGTGGGTGAACAAATTACTGTCGAGCAACTGATAGAAAAGTGAATAATTATGAGAATATCTAGGTATGATCATGTATATAGGCATCACGTCCGTGACAAGTAGACCAACTCCTGCCTGCATCTACTACTATTACTCCACACATCGACCGCTATCCAGCATGCATCTAGAGTATTAAGTTCATAAGAACGGAGTAACGCTTTAAGCAAGATGACATGATGTAGAGGGATAAACTCATGCAATATGATATAAAACCCATCTTTTTATCCTCGATGGCAACAATATAGTACGTGTCGTTTCTCCTACTGTCACTAGGATCGAGCACCACAAGATTGAACCCAAAGCTAAGCACTTCTCCCATTGCAAGAAAGATCAATCTAGTAGGCCAAACCAAACTGATAATTAGAAGAGACTTGCAAAGATAACCAATCATACATAAAAGAATTAAGAGAAGATTCAAATATTGTTCATAGATAATCTTGATCGTAAACCCACAATTCATCGGATCTCGACAAACACACCGCAAAAGAAAATTACATCGAATAGATCTCCAAGAGAATCGAGGAGAACTTTGTGTTGAGATCCAAAGAGAGAGAAGAAGCCATCTAGCTAATAACTATGGACCCGAAGGTGTGAGGTAAACTACTCACACATCATCGGAGAGGCTATGGTGTTGATGTAGAAGCCCTCCGTGATTAATGCCCCCTTCGGCGGAGCGTCGGAAAAGGGCCCAAGATGGGATCTCACGGGTACAGAAGGTTGCGGCTGTGGAATTAGGTTTTCATGGTGCCCTCTGATGTTTTCAGGGTACGTAGGTATATATAGGAGGAAGAAGTAGGTCGGTGGAGCCACGAGGGTGGAGGGCGCGCCCAGGGGGGTAGGCACGCCCCCTGCCTCGTGGACTCCTCGTTGATTGCTTGCCGTCCACTCCAAGTCCTCTAGATCACGTTTGTTCCAAAAATCACGCTCCCGAAGGTTTCAATCCGTTTGGACTCCGTTTGATATTCTTTTTCTGCGAAACACTGAAATAGGCATAAAAACAGCAATTTGGGCTGGGCCTCCAGTTAATAGGTTAGTCTCAAAAATAATATAAAAGTGTATAAATAAGCCCATTAAACATCCAAAACAGAATATATAATAGCATGGAACAATAAAAAATTATAGATACGTTGGAGACGTATCAAGCATCCCCAAGCTTAATTCCTGCTCGTCCTCGAGTAGGTAAATGATAAAAACAGAATTTTTGATGTGGAATGCTTCCTAACATTTTTTTCAATGTACTTTTTCTTTATTGTGGCATGAATGTTAAGATCCGAAAGATTCAAGATAAAAGTTTAGTATTGACATAAAAATAATAATACTTCAAGCATACTAACTAAGCAATCATGTCTTCTCAAAATAACATGGCCAAAAAAAGTTGTCCCTACAAAATCATATAGTCTGGCTATGCTCTATCTTCATCACACAAAATATTAAATCATGCACAACCCCGATGACAAGCCAAGCAAGTTTTTCATACTTTTGACGTTCTGAAACTTTTTCAACTTTCACGCAATACATAAGCGTGAGGCATGGACATAGCACTATAGGTGGAAAGAATGGTGGTTGTGGAGAAGACAAAAAGGAGAAGATAGTCTCACATCAACTAGGCGTATCAACGGGCTATGGAGATGCCCATCAATAGATATCAATGTGAGTGAGTAGGGATTGCCATGCAACAGATGCACTAGAGCTATAAGTGTATGAAAGCTCAACAAAAGAAACTAAGTGGGTGTGCATCCAACTTGCTTGCTCACGAAGACCTAGGGCAATTTGAGGAAGCCCGTCATTGGAATATACAAGCCAAGTTCTATAATGTAAAATTCCCACTAGTTTATGAAAGTGCCAACATAGGATACTCTCTATCATGAAAATAATGGTGCTACTTTGAAGCACAAGTGTGGAAAAAGGATAGTAACATTGTCCCTTCTCTCTTTTTCTCTCATTTTTTATTTGGGCCTTATTTTTTCTTTTGGCCTCTTTTCTCTCTTTTTTTCGTCCGGAGTCTCATCCCTACTTGTGGGGGAATCATAGTCTCCATCATCCTTTCCTCGCTGGGACAATGCTCTAATAATGATGATCATCACACTTTTTACATACAACTCAATACTTAGAACAAAATATGACTCTATGTGAATGCCTCCGGTGGTGTACTGGGATATGCAATGAATCAAGAGTGACATGTATGAAAAAATTATGAAAGGTGGCTTTGCCACAAATACGATGTCAACTACATGATCAAGCATGGCAATATGACAATGGTGAAGCGTGTCATAACAAACGGAACGGTGGAAAGTTGCATGGCAATATATCTCGGAATCGCTATGGTAATTCCATAATAGGTAGGTATGGTGGCTGTTTCGAGGAAGGTATGTGGTGGGTGTATGATACTGGTGCAAATGTGGAAGGGTGAGGGTGCGTATAATCCAATGGACTCAACATTAGTCATAAAGAACTCACATACTTATTGCAAAAATCTATTAGTTATCGAAACAAAGTACTACGCGCATGCTCCTAGGGGGATAGATTGGTAGGAAAAGACCATCGCTCGTCCCCGACCGCCACTCATAAGGAAGACAATCAATAAATAAATCATGCTCCGACTTCATCACATAACGGTTCACCATAACGTGCATGCTACGGGAATCACAAACTTCAACACAAGTATTTCTCAAATTCACAACTACTCAACTAGCATGACTCTAATATCACCATCTCCATATCTCAAAACAATTATCAAGTATCAAACTTCTCATAGTATTCAATGCACTTATATGAAAGTTTTTATTATTCCTAAAGAAAATTACCATGCTGTTCTAAAGGACTCTCAAAATAATATAAGTGAAGCATGAGAGATCAATTATTTCTATAAAATAAAACCACCACCATGCTCTAAAAGATATAAGTGAAGCACTAGAGCAAAAACTATATAGCTCAAAAGATATAAGTGAAGCACATAGAGTATTCTAATAAATTCCAATTCATGTGTGTCTCTCTCAAAAGGTGTGTAAGAAAGGATGATTGTGGTAAACTAAAAAGCAAAGACTCAAATCATACAAGACGCTCCAAGCAAAACACATATCATGTGGTGAATAAAAATATAGCTCCAAGTAAAGTTACCGATGAACGAAGACAAAAGAGGGGATGCCTTCCGGGGCATCCCCAAGCTTAGGCTTTTTGGTGTCCTTGGATTTACTTGGGGTGCCTTGGGCATCCCCAAGCTTAGGCTCTTGCCACTCCTTGTTCCATAACCATCAAATCATTACCAAAACTTGAAAACTTCACAACACAAAACTTAACACAAAATCTCGTGAGCTTCGTTAGGGAAAGAAAACAAAACACCACTTCAAGGTACTGTAATGAACTCATTGTTTATTTATATTGGTGTTAAACCTATTGTATTCCAACTTTTCTATGGTTTATATACTCCATTACTAGCCATAGATTCATCAAAATAAGCAAACAACACATGAAAAACAGAATCTGTCAAAAACAGAACAATTTGTAGTGATCTGTATGAAACACATACTTATGGAACCCCAAAAATTCTAAAATAAATTTCTGTACGTGATGAATTTATATATTAATCATCTAAAAAAATAATTAACTAAATATCAATCTCTAATAAAAATGGCAGCAATTCTCGTGAGCGCTAAAGTTTCTGTTTTTTACAGCAGGATCAAAAAGACTTTCCCCATGTTTTCCCAACGGTTCTACTTGGCACAAACACTAATTAAACACAAAAAATGCAACCAAAACAGAGGCTGGATAAATTATTTATTACTAAACACGAACAAAAAGCAAGGAATAAAAATAAAATTGGGTTGCCTCCAACAAGCGCTATCGTTTAACGCCCCTAGCTAGGCATAAAAGCGAGGATAGATCTAGGTATTGCCATCTTTGGTAGGCAATTCTTCAATAAGACACCTATAACTCCTAGGAGTTTCTTTATTTTTACTAATTATCAAAATCCTAGGCACGAAATCGAGAAAATCATTTGTAGCAAAAGGTTCCTTAAGGATAGTTAGAAAGTTGGGGTGAACACTTATGGATTTGAGGTCCGCATTTCCCTTACTAGAAGTTTCACCCTTATTTTTAGGAACATACATCAATTTGGAAATCTTAGCATTAGAAGGAGTGTTTTTCACGGAAGAAAAGACAGACCCTAGGTTGGTAATAATATCCTCAATTTTATCAATTCTAGTGGAGTCTTGATCTATTTTTTCATTAACCATAGGTTCCCTTTCTGTAATTTTTTTAAGAGCAACTCCTACCTTAGATCCGTATTGGGTAATTTGGTTATGGATCTTTCTATCCAAATTTTCAATCAACTCTACAGTGGCAACTTTATTTTCAATAATTTCAAGTCGTTGCATCACATGTTCCAAAGTTAAAATAGTTCCATTAACCAAAAGAGGTGGTGGGCCAAACAAATATATCATAGCATTATAAGAATCAAAAGTATGGCTACCCAATAAATTTCCTCCGGTAATGGTATCAAGAATATATTTATTCCAAGGAGTGATGCCTACATAAAAATTGCGAAGAAGAACGGAAGTAGATTGCTTCCTAATAGATCTATTTTGCGCATTGCAAATTTCGAACCGAGCATCTTTCATATTTTCTCCCTCCCTTTGCTTAAAATTAAGGACCTCATTCTCGGGGGATAAAGGAGTAGATAAAGGACTAGCCATAATGATGAATCATGCAAAAGAAAGGGCGAAAGGAAAAAGAGGGCGAATAAAATGGCAAGGGTGAAGTGGGGGAGAGGAAAACGAGAGGCAAATGGCAAATACTGTAATGTGAAGGGTAAGAGTTGTGATGGGTACTTGGTATGTCTTGACCTTGCGTAGATCTCCCCGACAACGGTGTTGGAAATCCTTCTTGCTACCTCTTGGGCATGCATTGGTTTTCCCTTCAATAGGAAAGGGTGATGCAACAAAGCAGCATAAGTATTTCCCTCAGTTTTTGAGAACCAAGGTATCAATCTAGTAGGAGACCACGCGCTAGTCACCTTGTACCTACACAAACAAATAAGAACCTCGCAACCAACGCGATAAAGGGGTTGTCAATCCCTTCACGGCCACTTGCAAGAGTGAGATCTGATAGAGATAATAATAAGATAAATATTTTTGGTATTTTTATGATATATATTTAAATTAAAGATTGCAAAATAAAATAGATTGGAAACTTGTATGATGGAAGATAGACCACGGGGCCATAGGTTTCACTAGTGGCTTCTCTAAAGATAGAATAAGTATTACGGTGGGTGAACAAATTACTGTCAAGCAATTGATAGAAAAGTGAATAATTATGAGAATATCTAGGTATGATCATGTATATAGGCATCATGTCCGTGACAAGTAGACCGACTCCTGCCTGCATCTTCTACTATTACTCCACACATCGACCGCTATCCAGCATGCATCTAGAGTATTAAGTTCATAAGAACGGAGTAACGCTTTAAGCAAGATGACATGATGTAGAGGGATAAACTCATGCAATATGATATAAACCCCATCTTTTTATCCTCGATGGCAACAATACAGTACGTGTTGTTTCCCCTACTGTCACTGGGATCGAGCACCACAAGATTGAACCCAAAGCTAAGCACTTCTCCAATTGCAAGAAAGATCAATCTAGTAGGCCAAACCAAACTGGTAATTCGAATAGACTTGGAAAGATAACCAATCATACATAAAAGAATTCAGAGAAGATTCAAATATAGTTCATAGATAATATTGATCATAAACCCACAATTCATCGGATCTCGACAAACACACCGCAAAAGAAGATTACATCAAATAGATCTCCAAGGGAATCAAGGAGAACTTTGTATTGAGATCCAAAGAGAGAGAAGAAGCCATCTAGCTAATAACTATGGACCCGAAGGTGTGAGGTAAACTACTCACACATCATCGGAGAGGCTATGGTGTTGATGTAGAAGCCCTCCGTGATCAATGCCCCCTCCGGCGGAGCGCTGGAAAAGGCCCCAAGATGGGATCTCACGGGTACAGAAGGTTGCGGCTGTGGAATTAGGTTTTCATGGTGCCCTCTGATGTTTTCAGGGTATGTAGGTATATATAGGAGGAAGAAGTAGGTTAGTGGAGCCACGAGGGGCCCACGAGGGTGGAGGGTGCGCCTAGGGGGGGTGGGCGTGCCCCCCGCCTCGTGGCCTCCTCGTTGATTGCTTGATATCCACTCCAAGTCCTCTAGAAAATGTCTATTCCAAAAATCATGCTCCCGAAGGTTTCATTCCGTTTGGACTCCATTTGATATTCTTTTTCTACGAAACACTGAAATAGGAAAAAAACAACAATTTAGGCTGGGCCTCCGGTTAATAGGTTAGTCCCAAAAATAATATAAAAGCGTATAAATAAGCCCATTAAACATCCAAAACAGAATATATAATAGCATGGAACAATCAAAAATTATAGATACATTGGAGACGTATCACTATACAACTAGGTACGTGCACGACACATCATCGTAGGAACAAAAAACGAGAAGATCTTGTTTTGGGCGATTTATCTTTTTTTCCAGCCAACGTAGTATGAATAATATGATGTGGGGGGCACCCATGAAGCTTATGTGGCTTGGTTGCATGGCTACGAAAGGTTAGAGAAAAATAAATAGATAATATGTTTAGAGTGCACTCCACTAAATAGATATACTTTGGATCCATTGCAACGCATGGGCCGTCACATCTATACCCCTATATAGTGTGTGAATAACTTTGAACGTTGGACGCTGGATGAAGCCAATCTGATGGTACAAAGATGGCAAATCCGAGCACTACTGGCTGTTGGATATCATCTACATTCCACCAGATTCTGCCACATGTAGAATCTAGAAGACTCCATGGTTGAACTTAAGCATAATGCACAAACCTCAAAACACAAGCACTTCTCCTTTGTTCTAGAATCTTCCATATCATAATTGCCCAAACTTCTTTTTTCAAAATGAATTGTCACTATTTGTTTTTACTTTATGCTTTACAATGCACAATTCCATGAATCTTAAATTAGAATTTTTATATAAAACTAATTGATTTTGAACTAGATGAACTATGAGAATTAAACGAACATCTACATGAAGCATATATGACTCGAAGCTTACACACTATAGTGTGTTATTTATTCATAATTTGGTTACCAAATCTCATGCATGCAATGCATGTGTACCTTACTAGTTGGTAGTAGTAAGAAACAAATTCCGGGTTTGGCATGAGCTCGTACTGCGGGAGCACCACAAGGCCTGCCGCAGGAGTTACATTTCCCTCTCGGGGCCCACAGGACTGAGCTTCAGTGCTTAGTGCACCGTCCTATGAGTCAATGACATGCGGACCTTAAGTGCGGATGGCCCACATGTCATTCTCATGGTGGTGGCGTGGTTCGCGGCTCACTCGCTCGAGGTGAACCAGCTGGTGGTGGCGTGGCCGTGGCGAGGGTGCCACAGCTGGGCGTCGGGGCGTTACGAGGCGTAGATGGCCATACCGATGGGTACTACCTGTAGTCCAGAAGTACTCCAGCAGAGGATTGATGCCCAGGACAAAATGTGTCATAGCTGCAGGATGAAAATTCAATGATGCGGGAGTACGTATCGGAGCAGGCAAACCGCGTCCAATTGGGTGTGGCTGTGGTAGAAAGTTGATGGTCGCCGCAGTTCAGCTGGCCCGCATGTCATGCACACAAAGGCAGAGGAGCGGTGGGGCCGAGAGGGATGAGGCGCACATCGGGGGACGTCATACCGTGGGTTGGAGTGGCATCGTGGGAATCGCGTGTGGGTGTGGCAGTGGTAGAAACAAGAAACATGATGGTTGATGTGGTTCAACTTCCATGGACAAGCTGTCATGTCTGCTAACACATGCATTGCATACCGCTCACTGCAAGGAGCAGTAGTAGAGAAAAATTATTCCAAAGATACCATTTTCCATTAAAATTCACGATATATCATTAGTTTTTACACATGGGATTACTCCTGCAAGGGTCAATCACAACAGGTGTTTTGTAAAAAAATGCATCTTGATGTTCCCTGCAATGCACTAGTTATAGAAGAAGCCCATACGGGCATCTTGCCGCAAGGTGTGCCACCGACCCAAACTCAATTTTTTCAGACGGTTAGGTGCACCGGATGCCGTGCCATGCTATAAAATGTAAAAAAAAAGCTCCATTTTTTTAAAACTTGTTATCTACAAACCAGCCACACCCGTCCCTCACCCTATCAAAAGAGCCCGAGGAATATATTTTGAGTGAAGCATGATTTATTTTTACTAATATATGTATATCAAAACTAGAGTGTTTATATTTCAAGCCCATGAACAAGTATTATTCTACTACTTTGGATCCATTGCAACGCACGGGCCAGCACATTGGTATTAGTAGTCTCTATCTCTATCTCTACTCTACTCTTATAAAAACAGAGTTGTTGATGATGGTGTGCCTGCCATCCTACAGTATAGGCCATCCAATTTATGTCTAATGGATAGGAAGGAAACTATGGCAATTTTGCAAAAAAATACCCACACCCCTCTCCATATTTGCAAATAAGGCCTTCCCTCGTTCATCCTTTTCTCCCACAAGATAAACTACTCATACAAATGCATCTTGATGTTCCGTGCAAGATGCCCGTGTGTTGCAAGATGTCCATATAAACTACTCATACATTTGCTAGTATAAGTATGTACTAGCAAGATGCCCGTGCATTGCATGGAACATCAAGATGCATTTGTATGAGTAGTTTATCTTGTGGGAGAAAAGGATGAATGAGGGTACTTATACTAGCAAGATGCCTGAGTAGTTTATCTTGTGGGAGAAATGGATGAACGAGGGAAGGCCTTATTTGCAAATGTGGAGAGGGGTGTGGGTATCTTTTTGCAAAAGATGCCCGTGCGTTGCACGGAACATCAAGATGCATTTGTATGAGTAGTTTATCTTGTGGCAGAAAAGGATGAACGAGGGAAGGCCTTATTTCAAATGTGGATAGGGCTGTGGGTATCTTTTTGCCAAATTGCCATAGTTTCCTTCCTATCCATCGGATATAAATTAGATGGCCTATATTGCAGGATCTACTCTTATAAAAAGCAAAGTTGGTGATAATGGTGTGCCTGCCATCCTGCAATATAGGCCGTCCGATCTATATCTAGCGGGTAGGAAGGAAACTATGACAATTTACCCGCACTCCTCTCCACGTTTGCAGATAAGGCCTTCCCTCATTCATCCTTTTCTCCCACAAGATCTTGATGTTCCGTGCAACGCACGGGCATCTTGCTAGTCTTATAAAAAAACAGAGTTGGTGATGATGGTGTGCCTGCCATCCTGCAGTATAGTCGTCCGATTTATATCTGATGGACAGGAAAAAAACTATGGCAATTTTGCAAAAAGATACCTACACCCCTCTCCACATCTGCAAATAAGGCCTTCCCTCGTTCATCCTTTTCTCTCACAAGATAAACTACTCATACAAATGCCTCTTGATGTTCCGTGCAACGCACGAGGATGTTTCCTTGGGGGCCTCTCCAGCGCGGCGTGGCCGTAGTTGCAAGTTGATGCCCCTTGAGATGCCGACGTTGAGGGGCACTCGGATTTTGTCCGATGAGCAGGTAAGATGAGTTTGATCACGTAGTAAATGCATTCTAAAGACTATTTCCGTGTCGATTTCCTAATTCTCCCCCTGCCCACTGTTTCAAAGGTTAGGCTTGGTGCGAGTGGATATTGGCTTGCATATGTACGGGAGGGTACCAACATCAATTTGCACAACATTTACAATGGTGACACCATTCTCGTAGAACCTTTGTCCAACATTGGGATCAGCCATGCAACGGGCCACCGCCTGAATTGGTACAATGGAACCATAGTGAGATTGAAGAAGATAGCACGAACCTTGCACATGGCGGTCAAAGGTGGACCATGCTGTCCACCGCCTGAATTGGTACAATGGAACCATAGTGAGATTGAAGAAGATAGCACGAACCTTGCACATGGCGGTCAAAGGTGGACCATGCTGTCTGCGGCCGATTTGTTGCCGTACGAGTACAAAGACGCTGTGTTCCTTTCTAACCGCATCTTCGCGGTGACAAACCAGGGGACTTGTTTCGTATGGGACACATCCTACAGTATACTCCCTCTCTCCCAGTTTATTTGTTTTGAATTTTTTCGTTTTATAAGTTTCAAATTCAAATTTAGAGCTCACCATCACATGTTGAGATTACAAAGTCCAATAAATCATTGCGTGCATGTATAGTAAGGAAACAAATATCGAGTTTGGAACGAGTACGTGCAGCGGTAGCACCACAAGGTCTGGCGCAGGAGTTACATTTCCCTCTCGGGGCCCTCGGGACTGAGCTTCAACACCGTACTACACCTGCCTTTGAGTCAATAACATGTGGACCCGATAGGTGGATGGTCCACATGTAATACTCCCGAAGGCAGAGGGGCAGTGTGGCCGAGAGGGGTGAGCCGCAGGTCGGGGGACGTGTGGTGTCACGGGTTCGAGCGACATCGTGGGAATCGCGTGTGGCTGTGGTAGAAATTTGATGCTCGCCGCATTTCAGGTGGCCCACATGTCATGCACACAAAGGTAGAGGGGCGGTGCAGCCGAGAGGGGTGAGGCGCACGTCGGGGGCCTGGTTGCGTGGGTTGGAGCGGCATCGTGGGAATCGTGAGTGGCAGTGGATGAAACGTGATGGTCGCCGTAGTTGAACTTCCATGGACAAGCTGTCATGTCTATGGACACATGCATTGCATACCGATCACTGGAAGGAGTAGTAGAGAAAGCTAGGCGGATAAATAGTTCCTTATAGTCAAGCGGACCCATGCTACTACTTATTCCAAAGACATGCACACCATCAAAATAGTCCATCTATATCAATATACATAGAGAGGGAATACATTTTTTACAAGAGAGGAAATAGTCCATCCGTCCATAATACCCTGCAGCTTCTTCTTCTTCTTCTTCTTCTTCTTCTTCCTCTTCTTCTTCTTCTCATTTTCAGTGGGAGATGGCTTCGCAACAAGCTCTCTGGACCTTGCAGCTATCTCGAAACTCACATGGGCATCAACAGAAGCATATTTTATCCGCTCGTAGGTCAAGGGATAATTCTCCCATCCAGACGACCTTAATGCCAGCGTCTTGTCACCTTTCTGAAGATTTGTTCCGAGCACAAAATTTGCTACGTCGAATAGGGATGGTGTCTGTTTATCACAATCTTCTACAGGATTTTTTTTGTTTGTACGTTAGTGATGCTTTTCAAATCAAGGTTGTACGGTTCCAACTTCTATTTGTCTCATGCGATGGCTGCCCCACATAAGTATATGTCCTCATGAGACAAGAAATCGTGAAGCTCACCTAGTATGGAGGGCACATGTATGATGTGGTACACCAAAACATCATCTTCGAGGCACAACTGAAGGACGGCGGCGCTTTGTATCTTCCCAGTGGCATGCTCCGTGTACTTTGCGTCGAGACCGATGACCTTCATCTCCAACTTTTGGAGGGAGTTGGATACATTGTTTATCCACTTCCGAACAACCCTTGGGTGATCGGTGACTGTGGCAACTATGCTCAACGAGCCTTTGACGAGGACATGTTGGATGCTAAAAACCTGCATCTCGATCTCTTTCGCCATTTGGAACCGCTGGACCGGAGGGCTATGGTTTGGAGAATTAGGATTAGATGGCTAGTCTAACTGAAGAAGTGATTATTTAAAGGGGCTTCAGAATTACTCTAGGAAGATGTGAAGAGTTTAAAACAATGTGAATGCAGTGTGGTTTGGATGCAAATGAAGATGAAGGAGTAGTGAAGAACCCGAAGAAAAACGGTTCCCGATGGAGAAGTAAATGGGAGAAGTGGCCTGCAAGCAGTTGATTACACGGCTAGGTAGACTAAACGAAAAGGCTACGCGGGTAGACTGAGGAGTGGTACTATCCCTGTACGTGCCCATCCTTCTAGTGCTACATGTGCCACTGGCTAGTTGAGGTCACTCTTTCGAATCACCATGGCGAGACATTTTATGATTCATTTTTATTTCTGCACCCCTCCTGACAGGTGGGACCTATGCAAACGGATAAAAAATGTGCCATAGCTGGTTCGGATGGATATTGCCATGTGCATGGGAGACATAACATTCTCTAGTTAAGGAATATGTGGTTATCCTCAAAAAGAGAAGGCCTTCTTCGTGCTTCCACATGCACAAGAATTTGGTTCTGCTCGCAATATGGATGATACCTAGAGGATGAAGTGAACCCAGAGGCATGCTAGCACGGGAGACCTATTTCCGCTATATAGTACTACTCATGTTCCTACTACTCCTACTACTAGTAGTAGTACAACTGTGGTACACTTGATGGTCAAAATATTATTCATTCGGTCCTCACAGTGAACTGACAAGACCCTGCACCCGAGGTGACACCAGTCCAGGCGGCGTGTTCGGGTTACCAAAGTCAGCCTCACCTTGTGCACTGTACAGTCCCTATCACCGCGGCTGTATAGCATGCCTCGCCTCATCTCCCTCTCTCCTAGCACCACTCCATCTCCATCTCGCCGGAGATCCTAAGGTCACTCTTCATCATCTCACTATGCCCCCGCATACCCTCACCTCCCCCAGTACCACTATTCCCTCGCTAGCCGCTCCAGCATCGAGAGCCTTCTCCCCCGTAAATCAAGCCCCCCAAAACCCCACCTTCCAAACTCCACCATGGCCGAATGCGAACTGCGCAACATCCATATGAGCCGCGATTGGAGCAATCTCCCCAGTGACATCCTCGACCTCTGTTGTTCGTGTATGGATATGTTGAGCGCCCTGCGGCTGGCTGCATGCTCGAGGGACATGCACACGACCATCGTCGAAGCGAGGCCTAAGCTTTTCAAGACACCCTGCTTCCTGCTATCTGGTCTTGCGAGATTTGCTCACCATGATACGGAGGCGGACATAACATGCATGCCATGGTAGTTTCCTATGAAGAATCAATTGTGAGATAACATGAGTATAACCATGCCTGGCACTTCTATATTTTCAAACCCAGTATACATTTCCCTATATTTTCCTCCTAGTTCCAACAGGGACATATCAATGATGTTTGTTGCATTATCCTACTCATACTCTGAATAATCTTGATCTTACATTAACAGTGCCTATCCTTTTTGATATGATGCAGTGTCCCTACAGTTACTGCCCTTTGTAAACATACCACCTTTGCCAAAAACAGGGAAGCACAACTAGTTCCTCGCTCGATCAGATGACGACAAAAGACTGATGATCATTTGGACACATGAGCCAAAAAAGTTATATTGCAAAAACCCCACTATATACAAGAACCATGAAATACGTGAGTATCCAGACAGTGGCTGTTACGTCTATGAGAAGGATACCAGCTTGTTGGGGCCTTTCAGGATTTTTGAGTTGGAGGCGGGTAAACAACCTTGGTTCACACTCTTTGTTTCTCGGAATCAATTATCCAATTAACCAAGAGATCTCCGTTGGAAAGGACCTTGATGGCAGAGAGGCATTGTTTGCTCTGGGAAACCGTGTCTACACGGCGAGCCCTAGGAGTTCGGGAGCAAACTCCCCTGATTGTCAATGATGCAACCTACAGCTAAAAGAAGGTGAGAATGACAAAGACATCTGGATTAACTTTGATCCTTGGATGTGTCGAGTCTGATAGGTAGTGATGTGGTTCAAGCCTTTAGTTTGATAGGTAATTGGGCTGCTGCGTCGAAAGGGTGGAGTACTAGTGTCTCCGGATCACTAGTGGCTGAAGCGGGGCTGCAAATCATGATGGTGTTGGATCATCCCTCTTCGAATGACTTGTTGTCTTTGCTGCTTGTTCTGGATGGGTAGCTCTCTCTTTTTTTATGCATATTCCTTGTCATTTGGTCAACCTCGTCTATGTCACTCTTACTATGTAATAGTTGCCTCCATTTAGAATGTCATTCTCGTCTGGATCACGAGAGTCTGAGTGCTGCAGATGGGTGCGTTTTTGTGGTGTAGCAAGACTTGAGGGGACCATCATGTCCTGCTGTTTATGTCAGTAGTGTCACTAGTCAGTGTTTGAATGTTGTATATATCATTGTTTCGAACTGTTTATTGTCTCGAACTGCTGGTGGGCTAAATGAGGGCATCACCATTCTCCAGTGTTTGGAGTATATCTCCTTTTTTCAAGTTGCTAGCAAGATGCCCGTGCGTTTCACGGAACATCAAGATCTTGTGGGAGAAAAGGATGAATGAGGGAAGGCCTTATCTACAAATGTGGATAGGAGTGCGGGTAAATTGTCGTAGTTTCCTTCCTATCCGTTAGATGTAGATCGGACAGCCTATATTGCAGGATGGCAGGCACACGTTCATCACCTGCTCTGCTTTTTATAAAAGTATATATATATATATAGATAGATAGATAATTTGAGCTCAGTGTCTTTTCGATGATGTACACTTGTTTGGGCCAGTGAGGTGTCGTTGAATATGGGCCGAGTAGTAACGCAATGCCAAATAGGTCAATTATGACTCTCAGGTCGGGCTCTCAAAAGATCCTCAAAAAAAGGTCAGGCTCTCAAAAAAAGAAAGAATTGGGACTCTTGTGCACCGACATGTGGGCACCACCGATGTTTTCATGCGCTTGCACGCCGAGAGCATATTGGCACGTGTTCGAAATTCATGCTACCTTTTCATCTCCAATCTCCTGGCCCTCCCCCACCTCTAGAATCTCAATTCCTACTCTAGTTCCCCCAAATCCCCCTCTTGTACTCTCTGTACTCAAGCGCACTATCATGTCATCAGTCAATGTGGATCTCTGAGCCGGAGATCCCGAGGTCTGTCCTGCCTTCGGGCGCTGCGTGCTGTCGCTCAACAGTGGCATGGCGACGCTTGATGACCAGTTTGTTGGCAAAGTGCTAATGGTAACCATCAACAGCGACCGGCCTCCCATCTTGCCGGACGACCTTGTCAAAGCTCCTGGCATTGCGCATGACATCCAAATAAGTGACTTGCTGATCGAATTTTGTCCGCCACCAGCTGATTTCTTCGTCAGGTTTCGGACAACTTTCGACTGCAGTCGTGTGTTCAAATCTTCCCGACGTTTGTTCTACGATGGCACGCTGGTGAGCTTTGATCGGTGGCACCCAGGATGGGGCTCGGTGCCCTATGATCTTGAGTTTTTAACAAAGCTTACCTTCCACGGCATGCCTCGACTTGCTTGGAACAGCGAGTCCATGAAAGAGCTTATCAATGACCTTGGAGGTGAGCTCGTAAGTATGTTTGTTCCTCTAGATAGCTCGGCTCTGACGGTTATGGCATGGATGAAGAAGCCATCCAGCATACCGAAGGTGATTGGTGTTCAGATACCGGTGCAGGAACCGGGGTTGTACTATTCATCGCCACCAATGCCGCCATGGACCACGTTAGGGATGTACCTGTATCGAGTGTTCGTTCATGTCGAAGAAGTGGTCAATCCATCAATCAAAGTCATGCCACCGCCGCTGGTGCCCGGGTCCGTCGACGATGTCCATTACATGAGTCAACATCGGACTTTCCCCATGTTGCTCGGAACGATGGATGGCAGAGGGCCTACTCCATCGCGCGGCGGAGGCCACTGCTTCTTTGGGAGAAGAGGCATGGCTGGCTGCCTTGATGTGCTCTAATGTGAGGTAAAAACTAAATCTTGTCAGATACTAGTTAAATCCGAGCTATGGGTGTGAAGCACTGATGTGCCAGTACATTTGATTGTGACCTGTTTTATTTTTTTACCTGAACTTTTTTTAGAAAGGGTTGTACGTCAACTTAATGTTCTAGCAGAACTTATATATTGTGTTGTCTATCTGTTTTCTTTGCACAACATTTAAGATATTTCCCCGTCATTGATAAATACGATGAACCGTTATGTACGAGTTCGTTGGTTTCAACATAGCCCTACCCGTAGCGATCCATTGCTTCCACCCCGATTGTGCCACCTGCGTGAAATATTTGTATGCAAGTTCAGTGTGCTACGATGTTCTATATGATTGTGTCAACTATACAAGTTTTTACTGAGCATCATCAATGCATATGGTTGAAAGATGTATTTACAAGCATCGACCGATGCATCTCTCTCTCTCACACACACAAACACACACACACACACGCACAAGTGGGACCCGTTGAATTATTTCTTCGCTCGTGATAGCTTTAATTCGGTTCCACTATACTCTAACTTTTTTCTTAAGTTATTAATTGAGCTCAGTGACTTCAAAAAGTTGTATAGAAGCCTTGTTTGGGCTTTTCTGGCATCGTTGAATGTGGGCTGAGGAGCCATGTATGGTTGTACTGTACTATACATGCCTTTTTTTCAACATCAGCAATGCAACTAGGCCAATAGTTGTACACAATATTCAGGTCAACTTGTTATTCTCCGCCCTGCTGGGCTGCAAATCTTTCCTAGGAGGGATGCATTAGGCTTAACAAGAAAATGGGTTTAAGAAATAATAAATGGGATGTAATTATAAAAACTGGACAGTAACTATAAAAAAAATGCACCAAACACGCAATATTTCGTTGGATTTTTACGTAATACAAATTTATTTTGAAATTATATTTAATCTGACTAGAAATTTCGGGATAAAAATATTTCGATCCCATCAAAATGTGGGAAATTTTATTGAATTCTATTTTGAGCGGTTGGCTGAAATTATTAATCGTTGTCCTAGCTAGAAAATGGGTTGTACTTTTAACAAACTGTAAATGGGCTGTAGTAAATTCCATTAAAACTCAAAAATGGGATGTACATTTTTACAAATCGCGAATGGGCTATTGGATACGACCTGCCTAGGAGGGGCCGGGTTATCCCAATGGTGGTTCATCTCCTTGAAGCCCGAGAGTATATTGAAGATGGTGGTTCATAAGACAGGATTGTTAAAGGGCCCAAGCCCGACGGCGGCTTAAGGCCCGTAAAGTGTAAACCGCCATGTATGTATGACTTGTATTGTAAGGCATGTAAGATAAGTCACCGAGCCGGACACGTTTGTATGAGCCGGCCGGGACTCTGTAGGCCATAGGGCGTCAACCCATGTATATAAGGGGATGACCCGGAAGTGGCTTAGGGCAAGAAACAAAAGATTGAAAGCTAGGTAAAGCGGATTCACTCCCTGGTGATCGAAACCCTATCAATACCACCTCAAACTGGAGTAGGATTTTACCTTCACCGCAAGGGGCTGAACCAGTATAAGCTCCTCGTGTCCTTTGTCCTGTTTAACCGCTTTAAGCTAACCTCGTCGCCATGGCTCCACAACTAACTCCTTCCACGAGGACAACTACCGTGACAATTCCACGACAGTTGGCGCCCACCGTGGGGCCTGTGCATGGTGGTTTTGAGTTCTTAAAGGGCAGCTTTGAAGGGCTCAAGGGATACGCTGTGGGCCGGGTGACCAAGAGTCGTCGCGGCAAGCTCTACATCGATGGTGCAGTCTGGGGCCCTGAGGCTGGCTCAATTGAGTACGGGTACTGAGTTCCCTTCGGCGGAATCCACGTTTTCATCGGCAAGATCGGCGAACCGGGCCTTGAGCCGGCCATCTACACCGACATCATGGAGAGGGCTCAACGTGCACAACTCACCCGGGTTCAGCCTGCTATGAAGCGTGCCTTTGTTGGATTTATCCATGGGGCTGAACTAGAAGGCTCTATGTCGGGCGGTGAGACGGCCATCTATTCCGATGGTGAATCATCCACGGGTGAGACCAAGTCAATGTACCAACTAGAAGATGGACAACTTGGGGGCTGCTCCGATGGCGACAGTATTCCGGACCCCCGTGAGCCACCAAACAGGGTGGCAATCTTCATGGCTAGCACCCAGCCGGTTCTCGGTTCGACAGCCGCTGCGGCCATGAATCCAGTGCATCGGTGGTAACAGCAGCGGGTGCTGCCGGTTCAGCGCGCCTGCCGGCTCAAGTTTTAACAGATCTATTGGATGCGCTAGCGATTCTGATGGAGGTTGATGTAACCTCAGACAACCAGGAGCAGCATAAGGCAAAAGTGGCTAAGTTGCGTGATGAGATAGCGCAATCTAAGGCAGAATTGGCAGCAGAAAACACAAGGATGGCTATAGAGCAGGCCATTTTAAATGCCCAAGCACAGCAGATTCAAGCCGATTCATACCGACTCACGGTGGATCAGAACGCGTCAAATGAGGTTTTGAGGAGAAAATACCGGAGTCGTCTGCCCTTAGTTTATAAGTCAAGGGACCTCTTCAACACCCCTGGAGCCGGGCCAGTAACCCGCTGATGATAAACCGGATGACTGAGGCGCCATGGGGTGGGGTGCCGGGTTAGCCACACGTGATAGGTTCTCCGTATATGAACAGCACCCCGCCTCAGCATGTGGTAACACTGCCGGGTCACTATTCCACTCCTTTGGACAACATGATTGCTGCAGCAATACGACTGGCGGCTCTGTCAGTCGAGGGCGAGACTCCGGTGGTGGTTGAAACCCGAAGGGCCAGGGAGCTTCTTCAGATAGCGCTGGTGCAGTAGCAGGCTTATTCTTATAGTCGTGATCGGATTCATTCAACCCCTCGTCCAAGACGGAGCTACAGTAGGCACATTGACTCGCCAGTGGTTTCGAGTACTAAGCAGCACCTAATCAACCTCATAGGCACGGCCCGACGCGTAATGGTGCCAATCCATAGGACCTGGTGGACCAGGGCAAAGCGCGTTTGGAGGCCGAGCTGGCGGCTCAGCTAGCGGCTCATCAGTATGCGCCGGCTTACCCAACGGCCTCAATTGAGGCGGGTGTAACTTCTAGAGCTTTGGGTGTGCTGTGCTTAACGACGACTCTGCGAAATGAATGATTGCCCAAAGACTTCAAAGGCCCTTGTAATGTACCTAATTACACAACAGATCAGCCCCCTGAGGCTTGGGTGGAGAGTTATGAGATGGCTATGGAGATGCTAGATGTTAGCGAAGCTGCATACGCTAAGTATTTCACCATGATGTTCGAAGGGACGGCTCGTACCTGGTTGAAGGGGTTGCCAGCTAACTCCATCAGATCATGGGGAGAGCTGAAGGCCCGGTTTATCCAGAATTTCAAAGATACATGCAAGCAACCTATGTCGATTGTGGATTTGGTTTCTTGTGTTCAAGCTAAGGGCGAGTCGGCAACCAGCTGGGTGTGCCGGGCCTTGACTATCATACATTCTTTAGATAACATCAACGTCGGCTCAACGGTTCTAATGGTGGAGAAAAATTGCTGTTTCATTTCACTCAAGCAGAAACTTGGACGGTTTAAGCGTCATTGCAATGATATGGGGGAGCTCATGGCGGCTCTTGTCAAATATGCCGACTCTGATAGTACCAAGGAACCCGACTCCGAAGATGAAAGATCGGGAAAGGGAAAGAAAAACGGTGGTATGAAGGGACAACAGTACAACCCGGCCAATCAGGGTGGCAATGGTAATCGCAAAGCTGATGAATTTTTGGCTAACACCAGTGCATGGAATTATAACCAGCATCGTAAGGGGAAGCCGACTCAAGGGACGAAATTTGACCTTGAGGCAATACTGAATTAGCCATGTCTGAAACATGGAACGGATGAGAAGCCAACTACCCATCTGTGGAAGGATTGCAATATAAGGAGACATTTTAGGGCATCCATCCAGCACAACCATGGCCTGAACTACGGTTCAGGGTCTGGCTCTCATGGTCTCATGGAGGCGGCGGTTCAAATTTCGGGTTTCAAGGCCATGACAACCAGGGTAGCTACAACCAGCATAATAGTCAGGGAAATCAACAATAGCAACAGTCTGGGTATCAGAGCAACCTGAAGCAATTGAGTAGTGGACAGTATCATGTCTTCACCACCAGTTTGTGCAAGCGGGATTAGAAGCTTCATAAGAGGGCGGTGAATGCTGTTGAGCCAGCGGTGCCACGTTATTTGTGGTGGTCAGAGCAGCCTATTGTGTGGAGTCGTGAGGATCATTCGCTCCGGGTTGATAATCTAGGTCACCTGGCTCTGGTGGTGGTGCCTCAATTTGGAGGCCATAAATTCACTAAGGTACTCATGGATGGAGGCAACATCATTAATATACTTTATTATGAGATCTTCCGTCGCATGGGGCTGACTGACAAAAATCTTGAGCCCTCAAACACTGTTTTTCATGGTGTGGTGCCAGGTAAGTCAGCTTATCCAGTGGGTAAGATATCTTTGGAAGTTTCCTTTGTAGATGAGCATGATTCCAGATATGAGATTCTCACTTTTGAAGTGGTCAAGGTCAAGAGCCCTTATCATGCTTTGTTCGGGGCGGCCGGCTTATGCTAAATTCATGGCGAGGCCTTGTTATGTTTACTTGCAGCTTAAGATGTCGGGCTACAAGGGCACCATCACAGTGCATGGGAGTCAGAACGTGGCCTTGGAGTGTGAAGAAGGTGACGATGCTTATGCTGAATCAGTTTGTGCAACGGAGGAGCTGAAATTTTACAAGGATAATGTTGACCTGGCAGAGATGACGTCCTTGAAGAATCCAACCATAGAGCATGATCCTTTGTTAAAGTTTAAGTCGGCAGATGACACTAAATTGGTTGATTTCGTTCTTGGCGACTAATCCAAGCAGTTCAGCATTAGTGCTAATATGGATCCAAAATAGGAGAGCACGCTCATCGAGTTCATCCGTGAGAACCAGGACATCTTATCATGGAAGCCTTCAGACATGCTGGGTGTACCAAGGGAACTCGCTGAGCACACTCTTAATATTGATCCGAAGTTTAAATCGGTCAAACAATTTCTTCGTTGTTTTAACGAGGAGAGGCGGAAGGCCATTGGTGAAGAGGTGGCCCGGCTCTTAGCGGCCGGGTTTATCATTGAAGTTTTTCATCCTGAGTGGTTGGCTAACCCGGTGTTGGTGCTTAAGAAAAATGGTACTTGGTGAATGTGTGTGGACTACACGGACTTAAACAAGGCTTGTCCGGCTGATCCGTTTGCTCTCCCTCATATTGATCAAATTATTGATGCTACGGCGGGTTGTGAGCGTTTGAGTTTTTTGGATGCTTATTCTGGTTATCATTAGATCAAGATGGCAGTTAAGGACCAGGAGAAGACAACTTTCATTACTCCATTTGGAGGCTTTTGCTATGTGTCTATGCCTTTTGGGCTCAAGAGAGCCTAGGCGACTTACCAGCATTGCGTGCAAAATTGCCTTCACAATTAAATCGAGCGAAATGTTCATGCTTACATAGATGACATTGTGGTGAAATCAAGGAAGAAGGAGACCCTGATTGATGATTTAAAGGAGATGTTTGATAATCTTCGGGCTTATAAAATGATGCTTAACCCGGGCAAGTGTGTCTTTGGGGTACCAACGGGTAAGCTTTTGGGTTTTCTGGTCTCTAACAGAGGAATTGAAGCTAACCCGGAGAAGATTAAGGCTATTACTTCCTTGGCTAAACCGACGTGTGTCAATGATGTTCATCGCCTGGTGGGTCATATTGCGGCCTTAAGCCGATTCATAAGCTGGTTAGGTGAGAAGTCTATCCCTCTTTACCAGATGATGAAGAAGACATACCACTTTGTTTGGAGTGATGCTGTTAATCAAGCGTTTGAGGATCTGAAGAGACAGTTGGTTGAGCCGCCGGTTCTTGCTGCTCCCACTGATAAAGAGCCCTTGCTGCTATATGTGGCTGCCAATAGCCGAGCTGTTAGTGTTGCTATTGTGGTGGAAAGGAAGGAAACAGGCAAAGACTATCTGGTTCAACGCCCGGTTTACTACATCAGTGAGGTGCTTATTGAGTCCAAGCAGAGGTATCCGCACTGGCAGAAGCTTGTGTATGGGGTCTTCATGGCAAGCCGGAAGCTTAAGGAATATTGTCCAGGTCACCACATTACAGTGGTTAGTTCTGCTCCTTGAGGGGATATCATTCAAAATAGAGAAGCTACGGGCCGGGTCACCAAATGGGCTATTGATCTTGGACCCCATGGTTTAAAGTACGTACCTCGAATGGCTATTAAGTCAGAAGCACCCGTGGACTTTATCAATGATTGGACAGAGTTGCAGACACCTGAGGAAAAAGCCAGATAACACATATTGGACTATTCACTTTGATGGGTCCAGGCAGTTGGAAGGCTCGGGGGCTGGAGTTGTCTTGACTTCCCCATGAGGTGATACATTTTCTTATGTTGTCCGGTTAATGTTCCCCTGTACTAACAATGTAGCTGAGTATGAAGCCTTTCTCCACGGTCTTCGGATGGCTAAGGAGATGAATAATCGGGGTGAGATGCTTTGGCGACTCAGATTTGGTAGCTCAGCAATTTTCTGGTACTTGGGATTCAAGGACCCACTCATGGAGGCTTATCGTCGAGAGGTTGATGCTATCGCGGGTCACTTCAAGGGTTACAAAATTGCGCATATTGATCATAGGAAGAATGAGGTGGCTGACACTTTAAGCCAGTTGGGGTCTCAACGTAAGCTGGTACCACCTAACACCTTCCTAGATATTTTGCTTAACCCTTCTGTCAAGTTGCCTACAGAGGAGGATCTGACCGTTCCAGACACGGAAGCACAATTGGTGGCGGCTCTTCATGCTATTCCTGATTGGACATTGTTGTATTTGGCTTACATGACCCGGGGCGAGTTACCCGAGGATGAGATTTTAGCCAGGCAGATAACCCGGCGACCTAAGTCAATGACCATTGTTAATGGGGAGTTGCACCATCGCAGTGTCACAGGAGCGTTTCAACATTGTGTTTCTCCTGAAGAAGGCTGTGAGATTCTGTGAGAGATTCATGAATGTTATTGTGGTCATCATGTCATTCTCTCATCACCAAGGCTTTTCATCATGGTTTTTATTGGTTGACGGCTCATGCTGACGCCGAGGATTTGGTCAGAAGATGTGACAGTTGTCAGAAATTTTCACAACGAGCTCATGTTCCGGCTCAATAGTTGGGTCTTTTAAGAGGTCCCCATATAAGAAGACCCACCTTCTGGTGGAAGTTGACAAGTTCACTAAGTGGGTTGAAGCAGAGCCAGTTAGCAAGTGTGATGCCGCAACGGTGGTTAAATTCATCAGGAAGGTGATTTTCCATTTTGGCTTTCCCCACAACATTATAACAGATAATGGCACTAATCTTTTTGAAGGTGCTATGAAAGAATTTTTTCAAGAGAGCATATTCGACTTGATGTCTCCTCTGGGGCTCACCCCCAGTCCAATGGTCAAGTAGAATAGGCTAATCAAGAAATTCTGTGAGGCATCAAGCCCCGGCTCATGGTTCCTTTACAAAGAACGCCGGGTTGTTGGGTGGAGGAGTCACCTTCAGTGTTATGGAGTATCAATACAACCCCAACAGATCTACGGGTTACACACCTTTCTTCATGGTTTATGGAGCAGAGGCGGTTCTCCCTAGTGACATCCGTCACGATTCACCCCGGGTGGCAGCTTACATTGAAGCTGACAATGAAAAGGCATGTCATGACGCACTTGACCTGTTAGATGAGGAGCGTGACCTCGTGGTGGCTCGTTCGGCGATTTACCAGCAAGATCTACGTCGTTACCACAGCCACCGGGTCAAAACCAGAACCTTTCAAGAAGGCGACTTAGTGCTCCGGCTCATCCAGGATCAAACGCATATGCATAAACTATCACCACCTTGGGAAGGACCTTTTGTGGTCAGCAAGAATCTGCATAATGGGTCATACTACCTCATCTACGTTCGAGACAACAAGGACTCACACACATCGGAGGAGGAGACCCGTCGGCAGTGGAACATTGCTCATCTTTGGCCCTACTATACTTGAGCCACCGGCTCTCATGATGTACATAGTCTGATGATGTATATATTATAAACAATATATTAAAGCTGGCATCCCTCATAATTCAGGGCCTCTGTTGTTTCGCTTCATCGAAGTTGAGTCTTTATTGTCATCTTATATGTTCACTTAAAGAGGCTTGACGCCCAAACTACAGGGACCAAAGAGAGTTGAATGCACAACACAGCTCAAACATAGGTCCCCGACGAGCACAATTTGTAAGTATGTCACTTGGGGGGTTCGTGTTCAACCATAGGCGTATTTTACCAAAGAAAACATAGCGTGACTACCCTCTTGACCAGGTTATCTTGTTCAAACATAGGCGTATTCCACCAAAGAGAACATAACCTTTCCGGGTCATCCTACTTGTATACCAGCTGCTTCAACTCCATCAGGTCATCCTGATTGACCCGCCGAACTCTTAACGATCAATCTTTACGGCGTATTTGACCAAAGATCTGAGCTTGTTAAGGTTCAAATGGCGGTTTGTCATGCGAGAGCACGGCTTACAGATAGTCAGGATAGATCCAGGCTTTGTAAGCCGCCTTCCTTGAAACTTGGATAAATCGGCCCGTAATGCATACTACTACCCTGACCCCGCATACTCCTGATAAGTCTATCTTTAGACAAGACCTGACTTTATCGGAGTTCAAATGTCGATTGGGTACTGTGAGTGCCGGCTCACGAAAAGCACATACCTTCCAGTGGCTCAGGCTAGTTTCATCGTAGAAGACAATTTGGCTTGGCGGCCTACAAAAGCCTCGAATGTTTTTGATTTCTTATTCTTTCATCTCTTTTTGCCATCTGGTTTTTACAAATCGGGCCAAGCTGCCCTACTTATGGCTCATATTTGAAGCATCCTTTGGGTTTCTACAACCCGCCAGGATGCTAGACTCTAAGTCGCTAGAGTATCATAAATTGGGAGTTACAGCTCTACAAACTCTGACTGCATCAAAACCGGCAGTCTAAGCTTATACCACAGGTACGATATTTCATTATGTCAGCATTATGGTCAGACCGGCTCTGGTAATGGACTATTTGTCCCCAATGGCTTCAATTGGGTATCATGACCCGCCCGGCGGTAAACCGCCAGGGCACTTGTGATCTATTTTGAGTGCAGGGTAATAGGCAGTCTGACGCTCTCATAAGCATAAACTGATGATTTCTTAGATTGGTGGATCAACAGTATTGCGCAAAACAGAAGCGTGCACGATGGCGTAGCAGATTAAAGTTTCACTACCCTATTACATGATTCCCTGAGCCAAATAAGATCAAGTGTTATTTCCATGGATCACATATATAAACCTCCTGGCGGTTCATTCTTCTTGGCCTTGCTGACTTGAAGGCTCTGGATCATCCCTTTCCGGTTCTTCATCCTCCTCCACCATCTGGAAGTTTGGTGTTGACCAATCAATGCCACGTAAGGCATAGAATTCAGCTTCGTCATCAATAAGATTTGACGGGTCAATGTCAGGGGCGAAAGTGTGCTTATGAATCGGAGGAATCAGATCCATCACTTTATACGCTGGTGTAGGGATCTTCTAGTTTTCTGCATCGTAAGCCGGCTGATATTTGGAGAGATTGGTTTCTTCAGCAATTACTGTCGCATGAGGACGAATTTCTTTAACACAAGCGGTGAAGTCTTGTTGGTGAAAAGGAGTGCCATCTTCCTTCAGGCTTGGATACCAAGTAGCCACCTCTGCCGGGTCTAGCTCCGGTACCCATGCCTTGGCACGGCTCAAGGCTGTTATAGCGCCGGCTCTCGCACAAGACCGTTTTATCTCCTGAATCCTTGTAGGCAGGATTGACAATTTTTTCAAAACTTCACTTAGCAGGTTGGGTCCTTGGTTTGTTGGTGAAATAGTAACTAAGGTGCGCTAAGCTCTAGTATAAAGTTGCTCAACAAGAGTGTAAACAACTTTGAGCTTAAAAACCATATCTTGGTTGAGATTGCTGCTCCTCGGACCTGAGTACACTGCAGATTGGTTAGCGGCGGTTTATACAATCAAGAAAAGATACACTTGTGATGGACAGCGAGGCGACTCACCAAAGATAGCAGAAACCATCTGAGATACATGGTGTTTTAAGACGATGAGCTCAGTGGTCACCTCTTGAAGAGCTGCCTATGCTTTCTCAGCTCGCTGCATCAAAGCAGTCTTTTCTTCAGCCCAAATTTTTCTTTCTCCATCAAAGCTGATTTTCAGTTTTTCCGTCTCAGATATGCTGAATTGGAATTTTGACACAGCCTTTCGGGTCTCAGATTCTTGATTTTCCAGCCGAGTCTTTGCATCAGTCAATTGTGATTCAAGTTCAGCAGTAGCAGCCTGTATGAAACACAAAGTTGTCAGCATGTTCATATCAGAGTTACAGGAATATAAGTCCCAAGTCTTTTGCAAGCAACAACACTTGGCACTTGGGGAGTAATGCCTGCCGAAAGATTTATTCATACAAAACGACTCATGTGAATAAGTCCCAAGCACTTTGGAAGAAAGAATACTAGGCACTTGAGGGCTAATGCATATCGCTGGTATCTTCCTACTATTTTATGATGACCCGATTGTGCTGTAAACAATCACAGCCAGCTCATGGGGGCTACATAGATAAGCTTTGATTTTCAAACAATGGTAAATAGGACAGGCTCATTCATGCTGATTAAACCGGCCCTTGGGGACTACGGATGCAATGCTAAATTGTTTAAACATCTGGTTTAATGGAATTCTACTACAGATGTTTATGGATTATTCTAAGTCTAGAACATATTCAATCTTATCATAACCAGTAGACTTGGGGGCTGGCAGGATATACATAACTTATTTAAAGCCGGAAGTCATACCTCATACTTTTGATGCATCTGCTTCACCATATCAATTTCAAGATTGCGACTGGAGTGTACTTGGTTACGGTAGCTAGAAAGAATTTCACTGCTGCTCAATTGGGCATAGTGGGAGACATCAAACCTCACTTTCCGCCTCTCAATAACCTCTTGCTTGGTGGAGTGCTTGGCCAAGACGGTTGGATTTCCCGGTTCTGTAAAACCGGTGCCAGTGATCAGAACGTCATCAGCATGAGTCTCTGACGGCTTAAGTGAGTTTGATGGTTCAATGTCCAAAGAGTCAGTATTGGTCTAATCAACGGAGAGGTCAGGAATTTCAGGTGGAGCGTCAGAGGCAGGTTCTTCTGGCTGTTTTTCAGAGACTTCGGGTGTAGAGACTTGCTGCTCCGTTTCAACAACTTCAGGTGCCTTAGTTGGTTTGGTCACCTTTGCCTTGTTACTAGGCTTTGCTTGTCCACTACATGGGTTGTGACAAGTTGATATAATCATAAGAGTATAAAGAGGTACAAAACCAAAAGTAAGTATTATTACCCAGGGGCAGTCTTGAAAGCCGGCAGGTGGGTCTGCGATGAGTCACTAGACGAAGAACGAGAAACCTCCTGCTAATTTGAATCAGAAGAATTGAGTGATCAGCGAATGAGACCCGCCAGCGGATAAAGAGAATTTAAGTTTGAAAGAACCTCATTTTGGTGTTTCCGTGGAACTGGAGTGTTTGGGCAGCCAGAGGACAACTCTTCACCTCCGCTGTTCCGAGTCTGGCACCGGCTCTCGTGTTGCAGTTGCTTCAAAAGAAAGTGAGGATCCAAATGAGCTAAGGGGTGTGAAAAGCTTACTATTCGGATTACTCGTTGAATTTTCTGTCTTGGAAAAGGTGCTGAGCCAGAGGGAATAATGGTTACCTCTTCTTCAACTACTTGGCTACCCCCCGTGTCATCCTGAGAGTAGTCAATGTCAATAAGATAATTGAAAAAGGTGCCAAGGGAGTCAAGGGCTACCTCCGACTCAGAGCTATCATCTAGCTCAAACATCCCAGATGCGCTTGGTTTCTTATTATGCTTCTTGGTGGGCTTCTTGGCGGCCCTCTTGGCAACCCTGGCCTTTTTGGCGGCTTCATGGTCATACTTTGCCTTCCAAAAATCAGATTTAGCCTGTGAAATACAGTAACATTGAGTTAGTACAATATTTGACCGATGAGATGAAAATAAAGTAAGTTAAGAGGCTCACGTCTGGCGATGGGTTAAGTGTGCAGAAAGGGTTCAGACCCACTTTGTTGCAGTCTTCTGTATCTTCATTCAGAAGAGTTTTTGTCATTTCAGTAATTGCATCATCCGTTAAACACAAGGGGTTATGGCGTAATGGATCCTT
Organism: Triticum urartu; assembly: GCF_003073215.2. NCBI lineage: Eukaryota > Viridiplantae > Streptophyta > Magnoliopsida > Poales > Poaceae > Triticum > Triticum urartu. Next base: position 333,467,975 of record NC_053025.1, on the reverse strand, counting down.
TATACCACATGTATAAGTACACATTAAGCCGGGTCGGCAGCTCAAGGGTATGATTCGCCACGAGACCCAACACCGGACCAAATCAATGCCAGTTAGTCCGTTTCCCAGCAGAGCCTTCACCTTCGCAATTGTGGCGCCTGAGAGCTTTTCTAGGAGGTTATGCTTCGGGTCAAGACGTTCAGTACGATAACCCGACAATGGATTCTCGTCAGCCGGAGAGGTATCCTTGTAGTAAAACCATGTCTGGTTCCAATCCTTGGGGTGACTCGGCAGGCGAGCATAAGGGAAGATGGAGTCTCTTCTTTGTTGGATTGAGATTTCGCCAAGTTCCAAGTTGGGCCCGTTTGTAAACTTGATTTGGCGGTTCAAATAGAAAAAGTCCCTAAAAAGTTTGATACTGGGCTCCTCTTGAAGATACACTTCGCAGAAGACTTGAAAGTTGCAGATGTTTGACACGGAATTGGGTCTGATGTCTTGAGGATGGAGTTGAAAGAAGTGCAGAACATCTTGGGAAAAATTGGAACTGGGTGGTGAGATGCCCCAATTCATATGATCAGTAAACACAATGACTTCGTCATCTTTGGGCTGAGGTTTTTCTTCGCTTGGAGCAGGGGCGCGATAATGCATGACATTTTTTTGCTGGCAAGTACCCAAGTTTGACAAAATCTTTCAATGTGTTCTCATTGATGATGGAGGGAACCCAGTTACATGAAGTGTCTGTCTTTGGCGGCATTGTGAACAAAGAAGCCTAAAAGAGAAGAAAAGTTTGCCGGTTTAAGTTAATACATTCCTTTAAGCCTGAAGTAAAAGCTACAGTACATATTCAGAATGGCGGCTTAAGTGGGGCCTAATGATATATGGGTAATGGTAAGCCGGTGATGTAAGCCACCATGACCAGCATGGATATTCGAAATCTGACAAGAGCAAATTCTACTAAGTGTTGGGACAAACAGATTTTACTGATTATAGTGATAAGATTGGATGTGCGGCAGTTCAGAAAAAGGAAATAAAAACTAAACCTAAAGTGGCGGCAGCAGAAAAATGGGAGTGCCCAGATGAGATCTATTGCAATGAGGATATAGTCTGATATCAAAAAACGAGCGCTAAAACAACTATCGCAGAAGACCTACTTTGTTTTTAGGTCCAAGACATACGATCTAGGAAGGAAAAGGAGGGGCGATGATGAACACCGACGAATAAAGAAACCCTAAAGATAGATCCATTACGAGGAAAGAGAAGACTTACCGATGTTGATAGGACAGCGGAGGAGCGCCGCAATGTTCTGGTCTGTTCAGGATGATGCATCTGCCGGAGTCGAAGGAGTGGACGAAGGATGATGGCAGTGGAGCTTGGGTGCAGTGGAGTGTCGCGAGGAGGAAGAAGAAGGCGAGAAGGTAAAAGGGGGAGAATGAAAAGAGGACTTGTGGCCCTATTTATAAGGCTGAAGGGACAAATGGCATGTGCGGGAATCGAGGAGACAAGAAAATGGATATGTGACCGCATGGGCGCCTCGATTTTCAGAGGATCAGTAACGGAAAGATTTATTAAAGATTTGGGCCGTATGTGGTATTAATAACAGGTGACGTCATGGCGAGTTACCGCAATTTCAGGAGATGATGTCATGGCGGGTTACAGATAACACCGGAAGATGAAGAAGGATTTTTTCTAAGTGTTCAAGATTGACATGAACAAGTTCAAATCAACGTGGGGCCTAATGCTGGGGATATGGCTATTGGATATGACCCGCCCAGGAGGGGCCGGGTTATCCCAATGGTGGTTCATCTCCTTGAAGCCCGAGAGTATATTGAAGATGGCGGTTCATAAGACAGGCTTGTTAAAGGGCCCAAGCCCGACGACGGCTTAAGGTCTATAAGTGTAAATCGCCATGTATGTATGACTTGTATTGTAAGGCATGTAGGATAAGTCACCAAGCCGGACACGTTTGTCTGAGCCGGCCGGGACTTTGTCTGCCGCAGGGCGTTAACCCATGTATATAGGGGGACGACCCGGCAGCGGCTTAGGGCAAGAAACAAAAGATCGAAAGCTAGGCAAAGCGGATTCGCTCCTTGGTGATCGAAACCCTAGCAATACCACTTCAAACTATCGTGGGCTTTTACCTTCACCACAAGGGGCCGAACCAGTATAAGCTCCTCGTGTCCTTTGTCCCGTTTAACCCCTTTAAGCTAACCTCGTCGCCATGGCTCCACAACTAAGTCCTTCCATGAGGACAACTACCGTGACAATTCCATGACATGTTCTTTACCACACACTTGTGGGACCACTAAGTTGACACGTCCCCTAAAAAACAAAAACTAAGTTGAGGCGTATGCAAGGCTTTGTCAAGTTATAGTTAACACATGGTTCTAGCAGCAGTGGCCGTTGGATCGTGCTTCTTCTTCCATATCGAATATTCTTGCTTCAGCCGCCCAAAAAATGATTCCTCCCCCTAACATCTGGGGCGCACCATTTCGAAGGCTGACCTATGGGCCTACTAAGTTGACGCGCACCAAGGGCTTTGTCAACTTAGTCAATATAAACGATTCTAGCCGCAGTGACCGCATGATGTCCATCCAATGGCCGTCGTGCTTCTTCAACCTCTGGTCTTCTTGCTCCAGCCGCCCAAACCAGCATCGGTCATGTCGCGTGCTCCTGCCTTTCGTTGCCAGCTATGATGCCACGGAGGCTTCACCGCCCCCTACTACCCCCACCGCTGTCCAGGCCATCCCTCTACTCACCCACATCCCTCCGTTGTTGTGGCTTCACCGCCTCCGGGTCATTCCCTTCCTGGTTCTCGCCGTCATCCATCGCACTGGTGTTCTTGCCACAGCGTGGTCAACATTGTTAACAAACGATAACATTTGAAGAGGGATGTACATGGAGAGGCTGACAGTTGGGACCCACATGGTCCATGGACGCACGCAAGCAAGTACCTCCTTATTACGCCAAAAAGAATGAATACTCCCGCTGATAGCTCAGACCCACCAGCTATATCTTCGCACGAAGGAAGTGCCTCCTTATTAGGCACAAAAAAATGAGTACTCCCCTACTAGATGGGACCCACCATAGTGGGAGGTTGACTTGTGGGCCTACTAAGTTGACGCGGACAGAGGGCTTTGTCAACTTAGTCAACAAACAATTCTATCACCAGTGACCGTTGGATTGTTAACATCCAAGGGTCGTCCTGCTTCTTCAACCTTTGATTTTCTTGCTCCATCCATCCAAACCACTGCGTGCTCTTGCTCCCTTGGCCGGCTATGCTGTCGCGGAGGCCACCCCACCCGCTACTAGTTCCACCGCTAGCCAGGCCCTGCGGCGACGACAGCCTCACACCGTAGCCGAACCAGTGAACCCCCTGTAACACCCCGGATGTAACTTACCCAATTTGTACTCCAACTCTTGCCATTTCCGGCGTTAAGTTATTTTATTTTCTCGAGAGATTTTGACGAGTCCGTACGCAAAAGTTATGCCCATTTTTACAAATTCTCGAGAGATTTTGCAAAAAAGCCGAAAAATCATGTTTCTAAATTGTGCTAACAACTAGACCACATATCACATGGGAATCTTATTTTCTTTTATTTTTTTGACATTTCTATCATTTTCTTTTATTTTTTTGAAACTGAAAAGGCGGTGCACAGGGGGGGGGGGAGTGCATTCGGGTGAATGTTTGGGCCAAGTTACTAATGGTGCACCGTGGGAGTGGTGCGCCATTACTAGTTCAACTAGTAATGGCGCACCCCTCCCATGGTGCGCGATTAGTAGTTTTGAAAAAATTAAAAAAAATTGTTACTAACGGCACACAGTAGATGTGGTGCGCCATTAGTATTTGGACACTAATGGCGCACCAACACATGGTGCGCCATTAGTATATACTAATGGCGCACCACATGTCTGGTGCGCCATTAGTGTAATTTCCATCTATAGCCCTTTTCCTAGTAGTGGTTTTTGCGAAAAAGCCAATTTTTCCTTACTGCAAAGGAATATATTTTATTTAACTAGACAATTTTGTTGAAAAACATTGAGAAGGTTCCTCCAACTCAATCCCAATTAAAAGTTAACAATCCAACAAATTAATTAAGTAACATGATGAGATTAATATGATAATCCAAGAACCAGATACTCAAGATGTCCATAACCGGGGACACGGCTAATCATGATTAGTTTGTACACTCTGCAGAGGTTTGTGCACCTTTCCCCACAAGACTCGACCTCCTCTGTTGGATTTCTCGCACTACGTAATGTTTGAGAAATGGATGACCGAGACACAGTCTTTCCGAAGAGGTCCCCTTAACTGATAGATAGGTCGGTACACCTACAATCCCCTACAACTGCTAGCCCATCATGGAAAGGTTTCCTGCAACTTACTCAACTATACCAGAGCCCATAATGGCATGTGGCTGCACATGGAAGTTTCCAGCATGAATAATCTTATGATTCCTTTAAGCCTGGGTGGCAGTCCATTAGAAAATCACACGGTACCCCGGGATTTCCAAAAAAATACAGGCAATCACTGGGTTCCCCAGGTGCCTCAATCCACCCAGATGTGTATTAAAGTTTCCACCTTAAGTTAACCATTAACTAACAACTCACATTTGTCATGGATACACTGAAACCCAAACCACGTCTACTAGCATAGCATAACAATATGAGCAACGTAGAAGTAAATCCCAGGGTTTGATAATAAAACAGGTGAATAGGTACTACCTCATCTACTTCCCAACCCACAATTTATTCAGTTCCTAACCATGCAATTGTTTGAGGGTTGATCTAATGCAATAAAAACTGGGTAGTAAAGGGGTATGATCAAAGTGTTACTTGCCTTGTACAGTTGATGAAAATGATTCTCACTCATAACTCCTGATAGTTCTACTCATCACACTCCATTCAATCTATCGTGAGCAAGCAATAGTAACTACACATAAGCAATCACTCAAAAGATCGGGAAAAACGAAGAGGACATTTCGGAAAACATAAAACCAAGCAAATAACTCTTGCAACATAAAACAATTTCTAACAATACCAAAATTATGTGAATTCGGCTTTATCAGAAAGTTTAGGTCAAGAGCTTCTATTTGCAAAAAGAATCAATTATACCAGAGTTATAAAACTCAAGTTATGATCAAAAGAAGTTTGAATATGAATCTGAACAAATTTCGAAATTTGAAAATTTCAAAAAGCTGATGTGACAGGTTCACTGGATAGCTCAAAATAAGACAAAACTATAGGCGCTGGTTTCATCTAATTTGGATGAACGAGTAAAAAATTATGGCTATTTGAAAAATCAGGTCCAAGCTATTTTACGGAAGAAAAAAAATATCTACGGCTAAAAGAATTTTAGGTCTAATATATAAATACAAAGACTAATTGGTAATCTAATTATTCTACCGTACTGGAAGTAATAAGCTATGGGAGTATAAAAAAAATATGAAGAAAGATACCTTTATAAGGTAGAGAAAAAAACGACTTCGGAGAGAGGAGACAATTTTCAGAAGTCCCGCCGGAGAGGAGAAAACATATTTTTATTTAATGAATCTAGTCAAACCAAAATATTGATTTAACCCGAATCGAATGATTTTTGAGGGCTCTACTGGTCTATATTTATAAGTGAAAAAGAGGTTTAGAAGTCAAAGGCTAGGCAATGTGGGACTAAACGTAGACGAAATTAAACTAAACAGAGAGAAGAAGCCATCTAGCTACTAACTATGGACCCGAATGTCTGAGGTAAACTACTCACACTTCATCGGAGGGGCTATGATGATGTAGAAGCCCTCTGTGATGACGGCCCTCTCCGGCGGGGATCCGGAATAGGCCCCAAGATGGGACCTCGTGCATGTAGAAAGTTGCGGCGGTGGAATTAGGTTTTTGGCTCCTGTTCTGATCGTATGGGGGTACGTAGGTATATATAGGAGGAAGGAGTACGTCGGTGGAGCACCGAGGGGCCCATGAGGCAGGGGGGCGCTCCCCCACCCTTGTGATCGCCTCTTTGACTCCTAGGAGTATGGTCCAAGTCTCCTGGATCACGTTCGGTGAGAAAATCTCGTTCCCGAAGGTTTTATTCCGTTTGGACTCCGTTTGATATTCTGTTTCTCCGAAATACTGAAATAGGCAAAAAACAGCAATTCTGGGTTGGGCCTCCGGTTAATAGGTTAGTCCCAAAAATAATATAAAAGTGGAAAATAAAGCCCAATATAGTCCAAAACAGTAGATAATATAGCATGGAGCAATCAAAAATTATAGATACGTTGGAGACGTATCACTACCTCATCGCAAAAAGTTCGAATGGATTAACCGTGTGTCCTGCATCGCACACACATTGTTATGGCTACCCGTTTCTATTGTTCTGCCTCATTACAGATAGTGTGAATGGATTAACCGTGTGTCCTGCATCGCACACACAACTAAAATATGAACCGTTTTTGATGGATCCGCCATTGCAAACATTTTGCACCTTTTTGACGGCTTTTCTACACCATCGTTTGCCATTAATGCATCGCACACAGTTTCGGCAATGGGTCTCTGATCGTATTGTCGCGTTAGCTGTATCCTGCAGTAGTGTGTTGTTATTTGTGTGCAGATGCTGCTTACGTTGTGTTGCTTGGTTCTCCTACTGGTTCGATACCTTGGTTTCATAACTGAGGGAAATACCTATCGTCGTTGTGCTACATCATCCCTCCCTCTCCAGGGAAATACCGACGTAGTTCCAGCTACCATCATGCCTCCACCAGACAGGAGGGACGCACCTGACCGGCAACCATATTTCGTGAAAAAATGTTTCCCCCCCTTACTGCTGGGACCCAGCAGCTACATCTTCACAAGCAAGGAAGTGCGTCCATATTACGGGCAAAAAAAGATTTGCCCCCTGACTGATGGGACCCACCAGCTACATCTTCGCATGCAAGGAAGTGCCTGACAGTCGGGACCCACCTGGTCGAAGCGTACGTAGCGTTGTCATGGTGGTCGTGAACGTGTACGCACATACTGGTCGATCGGTCTGTCTGCAAGCTGCAGCGATGAACCGTGGCCCTATAAGGAAGGGCACGTGTCGTAGTAGAGGCGCATACATAACATGCACATGTACGTACAGCTAGGGTGCAAGAAAGTAAATACGGGCACGTACGTACATACGGGCAGGGTCTCGAACGCTTACTCGTGCATACGTACGGCCGGGCTCGTGTACACGGCAGGGTCGGAATGGAAAAACCATGTCATCGTGTTCATCGGGAGCCAACCGGTTTGGACGGAACAATCGATCAAAACGAGGCCTGGCGTACCGCAGAAAGGAGGAAACGACCTTGTGTTCGACCGGCCACGGTCAAAACGGGATCCTGTTCATCAGGAGCGGTCTGGAGTACCGCAAGATGGAGGAAAAAGACTTCTCTTGGACCTCCTAAGGTCGAAACAGGGTCCTGTTGATCAGGAGGTGTGTGGCATACCGCAAAACGGAGGAAACGGACTTGTGTTGGAGTGCTATGGTCGAAACGGGGGTCCTGTTCATCGGGAGGGGTGTGGCGTACCGCAAAATGGGACTCCATGGGATACTGTTCATCTCCACTGTCGACTGCCTCCATGGGCTACTGTTCATCCACCGTCGACCTCCTCCAGCCTCCACATGTGACTGTTCATCCATGGGCTCCTTTTCATCCATCCTCCACCGCTCCTCCACCGGTTACTGTTCAACCAGCCCTCTCCACGGGGTCCTGTTCAACCACCCCTCCACGGGCTACTATTCATCCAACCCTCCACCAGCTACTGTTCAACCAGCCCTCCACGGGGTCCTATTCATCCAGCCCTCCATAGGGTCCTCTTCATCCACATCCAACCGGCTCGATCGGGGTCCTGTTCATCCAGCGGCAACGATGTCTACTACCACGGGGTCCTGTTCATCCAACCCCCCACTGGGAACTGTTCATCCAAACCCCCGCCCCAACAATGCTCACTGTTCATCAAGGGAAGGAGGCAGCAGGTTTGGTCGGCTTCAGTTAGCAGCAGTAGCAAAGGAATCGCTCGATCGGGTTTAGTTAACAGCCATCGATCGATCGCTTGGGTTCAGTAACGCGCAGCCTGCAGTGTAATCGCTCGGGTTTAGTAGGCGAACGCCTTGCTCGGGTTCAGTTAGAGCCCAACGCCTCGCACCCACGCGCGTACGTGTACGAGAGAAACACACATCTCTCGGCCCCCGACCACCCACCGTAACCGGGAACTCCCTGATATTTTCCTCGCCCTCACTTCTACCACGGTTTTTTCCATCATTGACAACCCAGAGAATGTCATGCAGCCGCGTCTCCGGCCCGCCTAGGACAAAAAGCCCATTTTCTGTCATGATTTTTTGTCATAGAAGTAGGAGCCCACCACATCTATGATGATACCGGGTGTTGTCACAATTATCGTCATAGAAGTTTCATAAGCATGACAAAAGTTTTTTTGTTTGGCCCAAAATGTCACGGATGTGTCTTTTTTGTAGTGTTTCACTATGATGGGTGATCAGCTATACAAGAAGAGCATCACCAGTGTGACTCAGGACTGCATTTCCCCAGAAGAAGGTCGACTGATCCTGGAAGAGATTCACTCGGGAACTTGCGGGCACCACGCGTCCTCTTGGACAATCATGGCTAAAGCTTACCGAGCTGGTATTTACTGGCCACGTGCTAACAAAAAAGCCGCCCTAGAGATAACCCAGCACTGCACCGGATGCCAGTTCTATGCGAACTTATCACACAGTCCCGCGTATGCTTTGAAGACTATCTCACTCGTCTTTCTGTTTGCAGTTTGGGGGATCAACATGGTAGGGCCCCTCGGTATAGGAGCGAGTGGATTCACTCATTTTCTTGTTGCAGTCGACAAGTTCACCAAGTGGATCGAGGCCAAACCCATCAAGAAACTAGATTATCGACTGCCATCGGATTTATGAAAGAGGTGGTCTTCAGATACGAAGTCCCTCACTGCATCATTACTAACAATGTCTTAACTTTGACTCAGAAGAGTTCACAGCGTTTTGCGCCACTCAAGGCACTCGGGTAGATTATGCATCTGTCGCACACCCGCAATCGAATGGTCAAGTGGAGAGAGCAAACTATCGGATTCAGGGCTCCGCAGACCCTGGATAGTTTTGAACTCAGGGGTGCGTGTGAAGTACTCAACCCCCCATTCTGCCAACTCGTCGATCTCACGGCCTAGCTCGATGAACTGGAAAGAAATAGGACACAACAATTTACCCAGGTTCAGGCCACCTTGCAGTGTAAAACCCTACTCCTGCTTTGTGGTGGATAAGCCTCGAGGTGGGCTGAAGATGAACTAGTACAATGGGAGAACAACCTCAGGAGGTGTGTTCTTGTGTTCGTCTGAGCTGGTGAGGGTGCGGATGCTCTGGATTCGGATCCGTCGTCATTCTTTGGATCTTTCCCCCCTCTATGGTGGTGGCTGGGTTATACTTATAGTGGCCTTGGTCCTCTTCCCCCAAAACAAAGGCGGGAAGGGATCCCACAACTGCCAAATTCAAAGGGAGACAACTACTACATATTATCCTGACGAAAGTGGTCTTCGCCTACAAAGCTTCTAGTCGTGACACCATGGTGGGCTCGGCGATGACCTCCGTCCTGCCGTCCTGGCGATCTTGGTCTTGTTGAATGGAAATGGAAACCTTTGGTTGATTCCTCGGGACTCCGCGCCTGTGCTTGCCTCTTTAGCACCAAAGAGGAAACCTATTGTACTGCGGCTGCTAGCGCCCGCCTGGCCTTGGTCGTCATGGCTTGCGTTATTCGAACCTCACGAGGTGAGGGCTCGCATAGATATCTCCTCTCCTCAGGAGCCAGCCTAAGGAGGCCGCTCCTTCTGGAGATCTTGGCGTCATCCGCCTTGCGAGGCTTGGCCCCTCGCGAGGGTCTTGTGTTGTTGGTGCTGAAGATGGGTCGTACCAGGCCGTCGATGGAGCCACGCTGTCGCGGGATTTCCGTGGCCACCTATGGGACCAGGTGGCCCTTTGTTGGTTCGGCAGGGGACGACGTGTTCCACAAAGAGTAGACCAGCGTATGGCAGCGCTGCAGGGAGTACACAATCAATTTACCCAGGTTCGGGCCGCTGCGAGGCGTAAGACCCTACTCTTGCTTTAGTGGATTGATGGAGGAATGGATGTGGTGGCGCGTAGTACACTTGCCCGGCAAGGTTTGCCCATGGCGACTACGTGTGTGTGGTAGCTTGGGGTTGTCAACTTCCCAACCCTCTAACCCCTCGTACGAGTGCCATGGGCCTCCTTTTATAGATTAATGGGTCACCACAGTGGCAAAGTGGTCATTATCCACTGATATGATAGCAAACAGTGCTATCATACCAAACTCTGTGGGCTGAGAGGGTGCATTAAATGCACCGCTTAGTGTCACATCACTGCGTGCCCGGCAAGGCCTGCCAGGCTATCTTGCGAGCTCCGCACCTGCTATCTTGACACGTCGCAGGATGAGTGTCATATGTAGGCTTCTCTGTAGGAAATAGCTTCCACTTAATCATCTTGCGGCTTGACACCGCACTGATTGAGGACGTGAGTCGTGTTTGAGTGGTTGGTGGGGCAGTTCTTCCCCCGCTGTAACACCCTCGATGCGACTATATCTCCCACGTGTCGAGGCACGACTTAGAGGCATAATCGCATTGAAGGCATATGTCGCAAGTGAGGTGATCTTCACACAACCCATGTAATATATAAAGGAAAGAGATACATAGTTGGCTTACAATCGCCACTTCACACGATTACATGAATAAAGCATTACAACAACCAAATACAATCAAGGCCCGACTACGGAGCCAAAATAAAAGAAGAACCCCAAATGCGACACGGTCCCCGATCGACCCCAACTGGGCACCACTACTGATCGACTGAAACGAAAAAACACAAAGGATAAGATCTTCGTCGAGCTCCTCCTGAGCTTGGTTGCGTTATCTGCACGGACTCATCGGCACCTGCAAGCTGGTTTTGGAAGTATCTCTGAGCCACAGGGACTCAGCAATCTCTCACCCTCGCGATCAAGACTATTTAAGCTCATGGGAAAGGTCAAGGTATGAGGTGGAGCTGCAGCAAGCGACTAGCGTATATGGTGGCTAACATACGCAAAAGAGATCGAGAAGAGAAGGCAAAGCACGGTCGATAAAAGTATGATCAAGAAGTGATCCTAGACTACCTACGTCAAGCATAATTCCAACAACCATGTTCACTTCCCGGACTCCGCCGGAAAGAGACCATCACGGTTACACACGCGATTGATTCATTTTAATTAAGGTCGACTTCAGGTTTTCTACAACCGGACGTTAACAAATTCCCATCTGCCCATAACCACGGGCACGGCTTTCGAAAGATCAATCCCTGCAGGGGAGTCCCAACTTAGCCCATCACAAGCTCTCACGGTCAACGCAGGAATAGACCTCCACCCGAGACGTTCCGATCAGACTCGGTATCCCGGTACAACAAGACATTTCGACAGGGTAAAACAAGACGTTTCGACAGGGTACTTGGATGCGGGAGGCGGCGGCTGTGACGTGGCATGCTCTGATTGGTCGGAGTGATGTGGCGGCGGTGAGCGGACATGTCCGGCGCGGCGTGGACGCGTCTGGATGCGCGGTGGAGGAAGAAGACTAGGGTTAGGCCGCGAATTGATCCGAAATTTCGGGGAGGGGTGCTCTTTTATAGGTAGAGGGAGCTAGGAGAGTCCAAATGAGGTGCGGTTTGCGGCCACGCGATCGTGATCGAACGCTCAAGATGATGGAGCAGAGTTAGGTGGGTTTTTGGGCCAAAATGGAAGGGTGTTGGGCTGCAACACACACGAGGCCTTCTCGGTCCCTCGGTTAACCGTTGGAGTATCAAACGAAGTCCAAATGGTACGAAACTTGACAGGCGGTCTACCGGTAGTAAACCAAGGCCGCTTGGCAAGTCTCGGTCCAATCCGGAAATGTTTAATCCCCACACACAAAATAAAGGTAGAAATGACCACCGGAGGAGAACGAAGCGCCGGAATGCAAAACGGACAACGGGGAAAAATGCTCGGATTCATGAGACGAACACGTATGCTAATGAAATGCGCATGATGACATGATTTGCAATGCATGACACGCAAGCAATGACAACGCAAAAACAGCGAATAACTGAACGACAACTGGCACATCGGTCTCGGGGCGTTACACCCGCGGACCCCAGTAGGGTCTGCCGGGGAGCCTCAGTTTCTTGCTTCTGGTGGTGACCACGCCCCTTGTCGGGATCGCCTGCCCGGCAAGGGAGGCCCTTCTCTTGCCGATGCCTTGCTCCTTTGCCTCAACCTTGGTCCATCTGAGCTGCATGTTGGCTCTTCAAATCTCCTGGTTTTCCAATCTCTATCTTAAGCTGGTGCTTCAATCTTGATTTTGTGCATGTGCGCGGTTGGTCAATAGACCCAGGGTTTGTTGCACCGATAGAAGCCCCCGGGCATCAATCTAGGCTATCACAGCTATTACACATATTACATCCACTGGGCATCAAAGTTCGCCACCAGTGCAAATATAGGGAACAAAGAAGCATATCATATACACTGGTTGTCAAAGTTGGCAACCAGTGCAAATAAACGCCACAGCAAAACAAGTCCAGAACTGAAACCACTTCAGAAGATCTCAAGAAACAATATCCTGGGTACCCATATTACTGGCAAGATGCTTAGTAAGCTTATTAACTTTCTCTTGTTTGGCGCTTAAATCCTCCAGCGCTTGCTGTTGCACCAGAAAGTATGCATCTGAATTCTGCAAGGACTTCCTTAGTCCTTCAGCTTCCTGTCGCAACACATCTGATCGATGTCTTTTAACTTGAAGCTGAGACTCAAGAAGACGAACTGATCCAGGCAGCGAGTTCGAAGAGCTTGTGCCAGCAGTAGTGGCTAGTAACTCGAACACTACATAAAGACATGACTTCTAGGTTCTCTCACTTTCGTCAAGGTAGTTTTCATCAGCTTTCTTGGAGAACAATAGGGATGTCTCACTATCTTGAACCTTATCTGCATTACTTCCTTCACCATTGCATAACGGGGTATTGTTCTCCAATATTTTGTCCTCATTCTAAAAGAGAAACAAGCAGACACGTCACAAGTTTACAATGTTGTATATGAAACTCATTTTAATAAGTTCAGTAGTAAAGTGCACAAGATAACAGCATGAAACAAACATATATCTATGTACCATGGTCACTTTATGGTCTATATCATTCTAGTTTTTGTTGCCAAATCAAGATAGAGACACAGTTCAAATAATATTTGTTCAAGACAAAGCAGAATAGATAGAATATAAGTTTGGGAAACTATAGAGACACTTGTAATGTGCATGACATGAGAACATAACTTTTTATTCAATTGAAACCGAAATCAATATAGAGCAAGTTACAACAGCAAACTAGTTAAAGAAACAAGTTTAAAACATACCTGTTGCGCCATTGGAGTTTCAATTCCATCCTTCAAATTTGAAATCGTTGGTGGGAGTAAATACAGTGATGCAAGAGCAAAGGAGTATGAACCATAGCTACAGAACCTGACCTGAGAACAATTCGTCTTCTCCTTTAAGAATTGAGTTGGGATTCTGAGTGGTGGTCCTTGTGCTTTGGGCACTGTAGTTCCCTTACTAACTACTCGTGTTTGGGTGCTCTCTGGTGGAGACGGTGCTGTGTTAACTGGAACTGGGTTACTATCTGCTGGGGTTGGGGTTAGAAGGGGTGTGGTTGGTTATCTGTCCAAATGGGTAGGGGTATAATCTGCGAGGGTCTGGGTTATGTGTGGTGGGGCTGGTTCTTGGGCAAGTACAACCGTGGTTCTATTTGCATCAACTGGTAGCACTATCTTTTCTAAAGACCATGTTGTTACTCCCTTAGATACTGCCATCACCCTCTCCAATTCAAATGGCTGATAAACAAGCAAAGTAATTGAATGTAAAGACATTGTATGATAGACAGGTGCAATGGATAGTGGGGAATAAAAGAGGGCACGAAATAATTCACATTTATGTTTTCTAACCAAACAGGATAGCATGACACAATTTCACATATATGATGGCTAACTAAACAGGATAGCATGATACAATTTCACATTATGATGGCTAACTAAAAAAGATGGAAAGAGATAGTTCAAAATATGATGACTATGTAAACAGGATGACATGATATAACTATATAATGTGCTTATTAAATAGGTTGGCATGCCATAATTCACATACATGCCGCCTATGGAAACATGATAGCATGATATAATTCCTGGATAGAATGACATAATTCAAAATATGATGACTGTAAACACTAAACAGGATGAGATGATATAACTATACGATGTCTTTGTTAAATGGGTTGCCATGCCATATTTCAGATAGATGTTGTGTATGTGAACAAGACGGCATGATATAATTCAAATATATGATTTTTATAGTAAGCAAGTAAGCCGATGGCAATCCATATATGATGTAAAAACAAAGCAATGCAAGACAACATGCATGGCATGGGTAATATAACCCTGCCAAGTTTGAGCATAGACCTCAGGGGGGAAATAGGACTGGTCATCAGTCTCTGAATCCTCCTCTGAGGAGCTCTCTATATCCAGCAAGATGTCTGCTTCAGACGATAGCATTGTCTGCTCTGAATACCTTGTTTTCACTCCAGATACTTCCATCACCGCTTCAAATGGCTGATGCACAGGTAGAGTAGTTGAATATACAAATGTTGTCGACAAATGGAACATGTAATACAAAAAAATGATAGCATGATATAATTCACATACATGATGATTGGCTCAACAGCATGGCATTGCATAATTCACATATATAATGCCTATGCAACAAGATAGCATTTCATAATTCACATATATAATGTCTTGCAACAATATGGCAATGCATAATTCACATATATGGTAATTAGACACTAAACAGGTGGCATTGACACAAAGCATGTCTAAACTAATCAAATGACATCGCAATGCAAGACACCATACGCACGATATGAGCAACATAACCCTACAAAGTTAATTAGAGCATATACCTCGGGGGGGGGGGGAATAGGACTGGTCATCTGTCTCTGAATCCTCCTCTGACGAGCTATCCGTAACCAGCGGGATATGCGCTTCGTCAGATAGCATAGTCTGATCTGAAGACCTTGTTTTCACTCCAGAATTTCCATCACCGTGTCAAATGGCTTATGCACATGAAGAGTGGTTGAATGTACTAACATTGTTGACAAATGTAATACGTAACGAAAAAAAGTTGGCCTGATATAATTCACATATAAGATGACTGGCTAAGTAGGATGGAATTGTAAAATTCACATATATGATGCCTGGCTAAACAAGATGGCATTGCATAATTCGCATAAATGATGAATAAACTAAACAGATGGCATTCACACAAAGCATGTCTAAACTAAGCAGTTGATATATTTGATGTATAAACTAAGCAATGCAAGGCACCATATGCATGATATAACCAACATCAGCATGCCAGGTTAGAGCGAAGACCTCATGGGGTAAATAGGAGTGGTCTTCTGTTCTGAATCCCCCTCAGAACAGTTATCTTACTCTTGATTACGGTCCGAAATGGGTGAAGGGGGGCTGCCTTTGTGCCCACCACGGAGCGACGTCTGCATGAAATTTTATTGCCACGCAAGGCTCGTCTCTTTTGCTCTACATGTTTAGTTCCATTGTGTACAATAACTGACATGCATAGGAATAAAACATAGTGAGATTATGTAAGGAGTGCATGCACAAATCGAGAGTGATGGTAGCAAACTGTGGATAGACCCAAAACGAATGATAGCAGGCAGATAATAGCTTTAGTTAACAAATATAGATAATGGCTCATTTAATGTTTGTTTGCACCCAACATGAAACTCCCGATATTAACCAGATAGTAGACAGATAGTATTGATTGTTGTCCCAATATGTACCCCACAACCATTTAAAAACTCAAGTTTCAGCATAAGTTTGGACCTGACTCGGAGTCTAATAGGTGAACACGACGATAAAGTAGCATGTCATCATATTAAGCGATGCATAACGTAAGCAGACACGGAAGAGTGCGACCTCTCTTGTGGACCCGTGTAGTCCTCAAGGTCATATGCTCAGTTGATGATGGTAATGTAGTTGTTGTGGCTGCCGGCGGCGGGGAAGAAGATCTGAGGCGGCGAAAGACAGTCAGGAGAGCAGATCCCTACTGTGGTGAACCCTTCCGTCGTTGGAGCAGCTGAGCTGGGGTGGAACACATCACCATAGGAGCAAGACAAACCACACAAGGTTTTCTTTGACACATATCTGTAATAGAAGTAATTGTGTAAGGGCTTGTTTGAATTTGAGGATTCTAACAATGCAGGGATAGGAAATAGACAGGAATAGGATAGGGATGCACATGCAAAACAGAGAATTTTAAAATAGAAGATTTCTGCCAATCTGGGTGTTTGGTTCACAAGAATTGGAAGATCACATGATGCAAAGAAGCATGGTGAGATTAAGTCAAACCACAAGAAAATTTATGGTCATAATGCTATTATGCTACTATCTCTTAGTCTTGTGCTTCATGAATAGGAATTTTAAAAGGAGGACAAGTGGAAATTAAAATTCCTATAGTTTTTCTTTCAAGGAGACACTAAAGGAACAAATCCTACAGTTTTCCTTTGCTCCATTCCTTTGCACCAAATTCATGAAAAGTAGTACCATACGAAACTTTCCAATTCCTGTGTTTTTCATTCACATTTCCTTTCAAGCACTGGCGATTCTAGTAGGAAGGCATGAGCAAGGAAAAGCCTACACTAAAAAATGTTTTTGTGCTACTTCTATTAGTTTGGTCCCAGGCCACTGCCCTACTAGCTCAACTCCCAGGGCCATCGACAAATGCACAGCTCAAACACGCAGAGATAAATAATGAAGGCGTTCAAGAGAGTCCATCACGGATAGTTAAGTTGCCTGGTACCTCACTGCTTGTCATATAGTAGGATAAAATGATCGTATTTCCCGTTACTCTGTGTGCTCAGTGGACAATATATATAACATGTAGAGTAAAAAAGATATGCAACAAGTGTAGAACCTCTTTGGCGAAGCCATTTCGGTCTCAGCGTGATTGGGTTGGCCGGTGAGGATGCTCCGGCTGACTTGGCTGTCGGAGGAGGGGAAGAAGATCTTAGGTGTCTGGAGATGGAGCCCGAGGTACTGCTCCACTGTGATGGAAGGTTTCATTGTTGGAGCAGCTCCGGTGACCTGTACGATGCCGAGGCTGAAGCAGGACAAGAGAGACAACGTTAACCTGAGTGGAATTCTAATAGCATCTCCAATATATGACGTAAAATACATAATCACAAAGTGCTAGATGTATACATCAGCCGCTCATCTATGAACTTAACTGTCGAAACTGAATTTAACTGTCAAACTGAACTTAACTGTCAAAACTGAATTTTGTTGTCGAAACTAAATTTTACTATCGAAACTGAACGCACTAGAGGTGAGGCTACACGGCAGTCGACTGACTTTTTCATCTCTGGTCAGTCGATTTTGCAGCCGTTGGATACGAAATCAAGGGCCTGCAGTTCATCTTCAACCTCCACCCCCTGAGCCGCCAGCCACCACCGGCCAAACAGCCGCCCCCGTCGCCCTCGGCCGGTGGTGCGCCGCCCCGCCCACCCCGAAAACACTCCCCATCGTCGGTCCGCCGTGCCCCGGCCATCCCTGTAGGCCCCCCGTGCCGAGCTTTTTCTCCGGTGATCCCCACGCCATCGCCCAACCACCGCCGACGACCACCACCCCCACCCTGAACCCTAAGATAGATAGTGGGGTACCTCTCCGGCGAGCCCCCCTCCCCGCTGCGGCTGGTTCTTCCTTAACTCCGACGAGCCCCCCCCCACCCCCTGAAAATCGACTAACCCAAAAGTCGATTCGGTCGATTGAAGTGTAGCTAAATCGGAGCAGCATCGCAAGCAAGAGCAAGTGTGAGAGCAGCAGAGCGAGCAAGAGCAGACCAGGAAGGGGACCGAGAGCAAGAGCAGAGCAGCAGCGTGAGCGAGAGCTAAAGCAGCAGCAGCTCCTACTGATGTGGCCGCCGCCGCCGAGGGAGCGACGCCGAGGAGGAAGTGGCCAGCGATGCCGCCGTGGATAGAGCCACGCCGTGTCGGCTCGGGACCAAGCGCCGGCAACACCGTGAGATCGAATCAAGAAGAAAATGCAGCGATTTGTGTACAACCTCTTTGGTGGCGCCGATTAGGCCCCAGCTTCATCCGAGGAAACGGTAATGATGATGATCTTCCGGTGGTGCATGTGAAGACGGCAGTGTGGGAATGGAGGTGGCGCGAAAGACGAGGGGAACATCAGGGCAGCTCCTTGGAGGTGGAGGACGGGGTGGCTGAACCAGCAGGATGACCAGATCGACGATGGATCCTCATCCAGTACGGTGGATGAGGGACGTCGAGGTGTTGCTGTGGACGACATCATCGGGGAAGAGGCTTCAGCTGGGTGGCGGGTGGAGGAGGGTGTGGGGCTTCGCGGGTTTTCCCGGCCTCGGTGTACGAATGGGTGGGCAGATGGGATGGGAGTGGGGAACCATGGCTTAGGGACGGGCTTGTCCGAAATGTGGGGTAAGTTACGAAAGTACCCCCACCGATTTGAGGCGGTTCTTTCGGTTCTGGGGTATCACGGGCATTTCACGTGTCGAGATTTCACAGGAGGTGGGAGTTTTCGTGCGCGTTGTAATTTTGGAATAGCAAGGCGCGGGTTGAGATGGAGGGAGTTGTCGGAGCACAACGAGACAAAGATATATCTTAAATATTTCGGGCTAACAAGGCATGGGTTGAAATTTCTGGAAAAGCCTAACGTGTACTGTACCAAATCAATTCGCACTACAAATGTCATTCAAAACATTAAATTCATGTTATGTTCAATTAAAATATTTTGCTACATGTATAATGCATGCAACCTAGTACTCAAATGAACGTTTTAGTGCATTCCAAACGTATATACTACCGCTTTAATATGAAGTGAATTTGAATCCGTTTCTCTATTTGAATAAGATCTACAATAATGATTGTTGTGAAGTCAAAGCATTTGAATTCGTTTCTCTATTTGAATAAGATCTACAATAATGATTGTTGTGAAGTCAAAGCATTTGAATTCGTTTCTCTATTGTAATAAGATCTACAATCGTCATTATTGGCAAGTTAAACCATCATTTTTGTATTATCTTCAGAGCACACCACATGATTAGTCTCGAGTTACATATGAACTATGTGTACTATATGAACTCGAACTCGATTTTTTGAATCCACGTTATGTTGATTTCAAATCATAGTACATTTCAAGCTCTAGCTAGATCTTCACAAACTAAACCATGTCTCATATGTATAATGTGTTTTCACATTATGTATGGTGCCCCGCCCCCTACGCCTACAAGTATTTATATGTGAGTTGCAAACACCACACATTACCACAAATTCAAATAAAATGTGAGAATGTTTGATATATAGTATTGTTTAGATTGTTCGATATTTAGTTGTAAGCTGCAAACGCCACACATTATCACAAATTCAAATAAAATGTGAGATTGTTTGATGTATAGTATGGTTTAGATTGTTTGACATTTAGTTGTGAGTTGCAAACGCCATGCATTATCACATTATGGTATAACATGTGCAAAACCACAACACGCGTATCACTGCTATATTCATGCATGCATATGTTTAAAACACTATGCTCTCCTGTTCAAATATATGAATCCACTTTCATATCAAATTAGGATCTTTGTTAGTCTCTTACAACCACACAATCCTCTAACCTTTGTAGCTACCACTAAGTTTCTCTCATGCATGCACACGCACTCCTCGCCCTCCCCCTCCCTCAACATTCTATCCATCGCGCACATTCATTTTTTTTCTTTAGGTTGTTCTCCCACAGTCTCCACAACTGCTTTCCAACACACACCGATCGTTAAACCTCTCCAGCGATGTCTGCCTACAACATACACACACACCTTCAATCTCCTCCTTTATGTGTCCTTGTCTCGTGTCTCTCATACTGTCCCACACACGTGTAAAGTCTCGCCCCTCTTTTCATCGATCTCACAACCGCACACTCCTCCCCCTATCTAGCTAGTAGCTGGGCCTCTCGCACCACCTCCTAGCTCCATTCTCTCTGTCTATCCGTCTCGCTGGGCCTTATTTGCCTCTAACAAATGGACGTACACCGACCAATCTCCCGCTATACATATAGCTAGCTAGGTCCTTATAACTCGTTTTCCCCCATGCGTTGATCGATCTACCTCCTTAGTTGTGTCTCTCCCTTCCTCCGACAAACAACAATTGATCTACCGATCTAGTTAGGTTTACTTACCAAAAACATGGTTCCCCTTCATCATCCATGGATGTGTCTCGGCAGATCTATCGCGCACAGGAACACACAAAAACAGATCCCCACTCTTATTGATAATATTGCAGTTCCACCCTCAGTTTGTCTAGTTGGCCTCTCCCACCATCTTCGAGAAGCAAGTTCATCACCCATCCAACACTCTACCCCTCTCCCTCCCTCTCTCTCTCTCCTCTCTCTCTCCATCCCATCCTATTTCCCGTACTTCAGTTATGTATGGACGTTGACCGATCTCCCTCAAGACATAGCTGGGTCTCTCCTTGTCAACACATATACGAGTCATTCTACCTCTATAGTTAGGCCTCTGCCTACCCCTCCCCCACCCCCTCGCACACACACACACACACACACACACCGATACGTCGAGCGCTCTAGTCATGTATCCCTGCCACACACAAACTTGACCTATGCACTCTGACATTCCGGTAGCTAGGTCAGTCGCCCTATATCTTTGACTTGCACACACACACAATTTTGATGGCTCTCTTCATCGATCTTGCACTCACCCACTTGATCCTCTCTTCGACTCTATCGATATCTATGACCCCTCCCTCTCTTCTTGTGGATCGCCCGACCTTCTATATATGATATGGATAGGCCTCCATTTCACACACATTGCATGCAAAATTTTGTTTGTGATGTCATCGACACATATTCCCACAAATACATTCACGAAATCAACCTCCCCCCAAAACAAAAAACACTCATGAACGCACAAGCCATTTGTCTAGGTTTGTATCTCTCACACACACCCACGTCGGTGGGGAACGTGCACGAAGAGAAGAGGTGCATGCATGATGCACGTACTCCCATCTCTTTCCCAACCACACCCGCGCGGGTACACGGTGGAGCTCGTTTCTGTACGAAAAGGCAGCCCACGTGGTAACTTGACATGTGTACTAGTCGTCCACTAGATGGAGGGAGGATCGTCTACCACGGGTGAGCAAACAAATTGCGACTTGACGCGTTATGTTAAAAAAGAGGCAAACCATGTGGGGCCTACCTTAGAGGCAAGGCTCTATACACTGGAGTACTTTTGATGTGTCCCGTCAACTCGCAGAATGAGGAGAAGCTTGCTTAGTACGCCCGCTCCCTTGCCCACGCGCGCGGTGGCTCGCAGGACGAGGAGAAAATTTTACTAGTACTCCCTCCATTTACTCCTCGTCCCTACCTTGGTTAGAGAGATTAACTACTAGTACATACTCCAAAAACTGATCTATATAGACGTATTTTAGAGTGTAGATTCACTCATTTTGCTCTGTATGTAGTCCATATTGAAACGGACGTAATAGTACGCACTCTCCCTCGCCCCTCGACCCTAGCCACATGGTGGACATGCAGTAACTCATTCGGTCTCATATAGCTAGAACGATATATACTGCAGTACCATTATTGCTCGACTTCCCGAAGAGGCGAAGAGCCAATCGCAAGGTTAATAGTTTGGAGATGCCAAGCGCAAGGTTTATATGAGAATGAGTAGTAGGTCTCGCGTCATTTATAAATAAAGTTTTTTGTTCTTCGGTGGCACGTACGCAATATAAATAGGTTCATATGGAGAGAAAAGGACACCGCTCCAGTATATACATAGGCAAGACAAGCCTACACGGGTGCTTGCTGGGGTTGCTCTCTTCAGTTTTCACAATCTCTCGCACAAAACCATTGTGGCCACATCTCTAACATCCGAACGGATCACGTCCACCGGGGGAAGGGGTGGATGCTTTGTGTAGATGTGGTCACCGTCGCCGACGGTGAAAACCCATTGTCGGCACGTCGCGATCAGGTGTCCCCGCCATTCTCTCTCACAAAGCCAGTGAGGTTGCCTTCAACCATTGCTCACTACCGCGACGAGGGTAGTTGCCTCCTCCCACCGCCCTCCTCTAGGTTGAGCTACGTCCCGACATCCCTTGGGTACAACACCCTTTACAGCCGGCTTGCACCACTGCTCCAGCTGCCCACATCACTCATGTGGATATTTCTCTACTTCTTTGCCCCGCACATACCTCTACTGGCTTCTACGTACTGTATTTGTGATGAGTTTATGTCTCATCAACTAGTCCCAGTAATCTTATTGTAATCACTCTTCTTCAATTTCTTTGCCACAGGGAAGCTCATCTCGATTTTGGTGAAACTGCACAGAATGATCCGATGGTTAAAGGGTTGCAAACTTCATTTGTTAGGAAGCGCCGATGTTGCCAGCAAATTAAAGCATGGTTAGGGTTTACGGTTCAAGGGCTAGGGACTGCATGGATCGTTTTTTCTTTAACTGTCTCTATTTCAATGGCTAGGGACTGCATGAGTAGTAGTAGTACTGTACGCCTTATGGCCGCTCCCTCGCCCATGCGCGCGGTGGCTCGTAGGATGAGGAGAAAAGTTTACTACTCCCTCCGTTTACTCCTCATCCCTACTACCTTGGTTAGAGAGATTATCATATTGTTTGGAATATATATATGTCCTTTAGTAGATTTCAATATGAACTACTAGTACATACTCCTAACACTGATGTATATAGACGTGTTTAGAGTGTAGATTCACTCATTTTGCTTCGTATGTAGCATAAAGTTGAGACACTTATTTTGGGACGGAGGGAGTATATATTTGCTATGATCTGTGAATCATTGAGATGGAATAGCATGCATGTTAGTCTCCTTTGTATTTGATGAAATGTTGCAGTGGGCATCCTTGGACGCAAGATACATGTAACAGAAGCTGGAAGCTTCATAGCATTGTACTATCTCGCTGATAAATTACAGTACGTACTATACAAGTACTTCCTCCATTCCTAAATATAAGTCATTGTAGAGATTTCACCATGAACCACATACAGATGTATATAGATGCATTTTAAGTGTAGATTCATTCATTTTGTTTCGTATGTAGTCCACCTAGTGGAATCTCTACAAAGACTTCTATTTAGGAACAGAGGGAGTACTATGTAAAGAGTTAGGTGTCGCACGGTGTCTAGAAAATATGGTGATATTGTGAGGTGGGCCATGTAATCACTGAGCCTGCGTGTTTTCACTGCTCTTGCACTCCTCCGCTGTAAGAATGGAGAAAATTGTAATCGAGTAGTACCTCCTTTTGCCGAAACTGATGGACATCTAGCAGTCCTACCACCTCAGTAATAATGACCAATGAGCTGTCAAATCACATAGACCCAGCAGTAAGTTGGACGGACGAAGCAACCATCACTCTTGAATCCACTTCTCCCTTCAACGCAGGCGCCAGTGAGAGGTCGTGTCCGCTCTGCCCGGGCATGAATGCAGCACTGGCCGTTTCGGGTGGGAAGCGCGCGCGGGCAATGGAGGGGCTTTGGGTGGGCCAGGCTGATCAGGAGCAAGCGTGGCAGCTGTCCGCCTGTCCCTACCGGACGCCCGGAAATGAGAGGATGCACCGACTCTGGCGGTTAAAATCGTACACTACACACCATCTCTCTGTAGGAGTAGGTCGATCCGTCGCTCTCTCTAACACCCACATGTTGTTAAACACACACACGCACATGCACACGCACACACAGGTTCATAGAATAGGAAAATCGTGCGAGTGCTAAGCCACAGGAAGTGAGATACAAATGGAGTACATACAAGAAGATAAGAGGTGACTAATATTCCATCAAACCTAGACTGGGGAGTAGTACTCCCACAGTCTAGGTCTTAAGTCATCCTACGGAAATCATATATTCCCAAAATGTTTAGGCGTCGTCCATTAACTTCGCATCTCAATCCCCTCTTAGCCTCGTTGCTAGCGAGTGTTGTTACTTAGGGAGCGTTTGGATCCTTAGCAAGAACAGCTTATAGCATAGCCGGGCAAGGTTAGGCGTTTGTAACTATTAAAATATGTTAGCTTTTGCGGGCCAGCTAGCTTAGGTGGGCTAGAAAAACCATGCTAGCTTAGGAGAGCCAGATCGGCTCGCTTCCGATGGAAAACTTCGCATAGTAGTAACATAGACTAGTAACATATGCATGTTGTACTAGTCCAAGTTACTCACCACTATGACCAGCCTAAGAAATGTAACAAAATGCTCCTTACTCTGTCTTATTATCCCCCTCGGAAACCCAATGCATGGAGCGCAACTACGCGTTGATCAGTCAAGAAATCAAAGTCGGTTTGCATGCGAGTTAATACGTGGCCCTGCATGGTAGCTAAAACGACACTCTTAGTTGTTTCGATTAATTGTTGCATTTAGAGACAGAAATCAGGGCTTTGATTGGAGGAATGACCAGTCAAGTTTCTCCTTCTCCTCCAATCTGCTTGCACCTTGGTCCCGCTGCACCTTCTAATGCGACTTATTACACCTAGACGAAGGGAGTCGTATGAGATACGGTGGCACACTGACTTAGGTCGAATACAAGTGCCCAAAATTGTGTGCATGTTATAATAAGGATTCACTTAAAATAGTGTCTAGGTGTAATAAGTCGCATCAATTGGATAGTGTTCCCGAGTAGTAGCGAGATATGTGAGGTAAGATACACCGCTGTCGCTTTTAATTTTTCTTATTAATTTGTTTGTTTCACCCTCTGACTGGTGGGACCCAACGTACTACATGGAAAGAGGTAAGGTGACTAAGGCTGCATTATTTCTGCACCACTGTGGATAGTCTTACCACCAAAGCCACATGACACGATTATGATTTAAATCCCAATGACTCCCACACACAAAAAAACATGGCATGCTTGTCACACGAATGCAGGAATGTATAAAAGGTTATTTTCCTCTTGTTGAACATAACGGGAGGGTTGTGTAGCTGGTTAGCCTGTTCGCTCATCAAACTTGAGGTCTCGGGTTCGATAACTACACTTTAGCATAATTCGTGCCAGGAGGATTCTTGGACTGGTCAAAATGGATGGATACGGAGCTATATGATCTAGTAGTAATCGTATAATCACCTCATCACGTATAAGCTGCAGCCTCGGCACTTGTTTTCTAGGGTTTGCACTCTTCACACTCTCTCCAGTATATATATACACGTTGGAGCCTTGGTGCTTGTAGTTGCTCTCTTCACACTCTCTCACCCTCTCTAGATCTAAACAAGACTTTGTTGGCCTCTCTCTCCCCTCACTGCTGGTCTTCTTGTAGTTGCTCTCTTCACACTCTCTCACCCTCTCCAAATCTAAACAAGACTTCGTTGGCCTCTCTCTCTCTCTCTCCTGTTACTGCTGGTCAAAGAGCCGGCAGGCTCCGTCTGCCAGGAAGGGAAGGAGGCTTAACACTGTCGCCATCGGCATGGGAGGAGGGAATCTACTACCGGCGCAGCTATTCACTTACACCCAGCAGCGGCGCGGCAGGGCCTCCAACCCCTTCTTCTTCGCCGCCGTACATAGTGTGGGTCGAATGGCCTCTGGTCGCCCACCGAACCACACCCCAAGAACCTTAAGGTATAATTTACTTATGCCACATGCATTGCTCTAGCTGCATGTGGGCTTTTCCGCTTCTGCACTCGAATCTAGGTGTTGGATCAAACAGAAAAGTAGTGGGGAAAGTTGTATACCATGAATCTAGGATGTGGTTCAAATAGGAAAGGAATGGGGGAAAGTAGTGGGAAAAGTTATATAGCATGAATCTAGGACGTGGTTCAAAAAGGAAAGGAAGGGGGAAAGTTGTATCGCATGAATCTAAGACATGGTTCAAAGATGACATGAATGGGGGAAAGTAGTGGGGAAAGTTGTATAGCATAAATCCTGGACGTGGTTCACAGAGGAAAGGAAGTGGGGAAAGTACTAGTACAGACTAGCTGCCCAACACCTACATTGGTTGAAAAGGGAAAACAATGACAAATGCAGTACGCACATCTGTAACGAACTGATCTTTTGTTTTGGGGGACAAGACTGTAGAGTTTGAGCAGCACTAGATTTGCTGCGCTCACATAGGGAAAGGTGTCTAAAGATAACAAAATTGAGACCAACACAAATATGCTCCTTGGTTGTTTGTTCTTTGTTGCGACAAACTATGCATCACCACAGTACATCGGTAGATCTACATGGTGCTGATGCGTCCATTGTCCGGTGCAACTCTTTAGCTATTGTTAATCTAAGGCCCTGTTTGGTTAAAAACTCCCTAGTCCCTACCTGCTTGGTTCCAGGGACTAAACATGGACTAGAGGTTATTAAATGACATGCTAAAAGACCATGTTACCCCTAGTAATGAACTAATAGAGACAAGGTGCGATGCGTGGCAGGGGCAACTGTTGGAAAAAGTCCCAAAAAGACTCTCCCTCGGGGTCTTCTTTCTTTAGTCCCAAATGCCCACTTTTAGTCCCTAAAAGTCCCTCCTGTTTGGTTTAGATGGGACTGACACTGATTTTTTTAGTCCGTCCACCAAAATGTCCCTGTAAACAAGCACCCTCTAATAATGCCGCTGGAAAATTGATGTAATGCCACAGTTAAAAGCAAATTACATGTTTAATGATGTTTATTGTTAATATAATCTCTTTGTTAATATTAATCAATGCCACCGTTTGAGAAATGCTACTGTCTTGCTTTCTTTCCCATTTAGGTAAGGTAGATGCTTCTTTTTGTTGGCTTCTGTGTCATGCACCGTTATTGACCACTAGTTGTTTCCTTTGCACCTGTGTGTAAACAGGGTTATCTACTTCACCTCGTTGCCATTGTGACCTTTTGTTGCACTTCACAAAACACTTTTTTTTTAAGAGTGTTTTGTTCAGTTCAACCAAAATGTCACACTGACAACGTTGGTTTATTGCTTGATCTTAGTGGAACTGCACAAGAGGAGATCTTACTTCCTATCCGTGTTGGCAAATTTGGTTCAGATCTTCTTCTTCTGAGTTGTTCGAATTCCGCATCATCAGAGGTCAGTTCTAGCCTTGCTTCACATGATTCTATAGTGTGCTTTCATATGTTGTGCTACTTGTATGGTAATGTTGCTTGATTTTAATGAACTGCACAAATGGAGACAAGACTTCCAATCCGTATGTGCACCGCAATATCCCATTGAAGTAAGATAAGGATATTTCGCAACTATTGGCCTGTATTTTGCCACTTCTATCAGAAAATTAATGTCATTGTTTAGTGCTATACTTGTGCAACCTAATTGACATGCCAAATCTTACATTGATGGCGAAGCTTGTCTGTTATTGAACCAAGTGATGAAGGGGAAGAACAAGCAGAATAAAAACAAAAATCAACTCCTGGTGCTGTAATGAAGCACTAGAACTGTGATGACACAAGTAATGATATAGTTTTGCATCTTAATTTATTGCTATGGCTGGAACGATCAATTGTTTTGCCACTGATTTGATACCACTCTCAATGTAATACGTAATTATCTCTACTTGTGCAAACATGGATCTTCTTTGAAGATACCATATATTTTAGTGGAACTTCACAAGAGTTGGAAACATTAATCTAATCGAGGAGTATATACTAAGCATGGCCACCACAGTAGATAGAAACAGATGGTTCTGGAGAAGTGCTTCATCTGTATGCTCTACACAATAAGCCTCCTGAAAAAGGTTGGTACTCGCCCACTGATTTCACCCATATGATTGAGCTTTGTCATCTCTATTGGTGTTGTGCTACTGTTTAGATACTATCATCAAAAAGTGGTATTGTCCTCGAGAAGTGCTTCATCTGTGCTATTTTAAATATTTCCTTTCCTTTTTTTTGAGCAAACAGGGATGCTAGCATTTAGTTATCCTCTTGTCTTTGCACAACAGGATCATCCTCCTCCTATGAAGAATATGGAGTACATGAATTAACTAGTTCCGATCATGCCATGATGAAGAAGCCCTATCTATCTTCTCATCAGAAGGAGCAGTTTAAGGATGGTTACATTACCCCCCACAAGACCAAACTAACTTCAGCTCAGAAGGAATGACAAATCTCCATTTTCTTGATGTGATGCGTGAGTATAATGTTGATTCTTTCTGGCGAGTTCCATTTTTCGAAAAGTGTGCTCTACATGGACCATGTCGGTGCATGTTTAAACTGTCAATTCATAGTACATTTTGCTTTATACTAATCACTTTTTTTGTATTTGTGCAAAGAGGGTGCTCAACTTGATTTCAATGGGAACTACACAAAATGTTCATGAATACATCGAATCATTCATTTCCACCACAAGAAAGGAGGTGCCGATAAGTTCAAGGTGTTGCAACATATAAGGGCGAAATCATACAAGCTACGCGCGAATTTGGTTGATTTTGGTGGAACTGCACAAAAAGAACAGCTGGTTTATTTAGCACGAGGTGCCATGTCAATGTCCGAAATGATGGCAAACCCTGCCCATTCCACAATCGTAGGCATTTGATATTGTGGAATGGGAAAACCTTGTCAAATTTTGCTCATTGATTTTAGCAAGAAGACATGCATTTGATATTTTTGAATGGGATGCCCTTTGATGTCAGCAGCGTCGATCCATTTTTTCTTTATTCTTTAGTTGTGAAGTAAATATTGGCTCTGACATGTGAATCGCTGAGATGCATAATCATCGATTGTTTTGAATGTTCTGTGTGAATTGTCAGGCCTGTGTGTTTGATTGCAATGTACAGGAATGCTAAAAAGCTGCTCAAACTATTTTTACTCCTTCTGTTCCTTTTTACTTCGCACATTGTGAAAGTGCATACTTTTTTCTATAAGATTGGTCAAAGTAGAGATACTAGAAAGGATCGGAGGGAGTACATGTGAAACTGCTGCAAACAAGATGATCACCCTGGGAATAATGCTAGTACGTATTGTTTTGCATGTTCATCCAATGCCAGTGATACAAGAATTTGAACTAATCGAAATAAATTCATTCATACACGGTCGGATTTCATATAAACATGCCGGATTTCATTACATTTCATACATTTTCAACTAAAAAGGGGTGCACTGGAGGTATAAATAATTAACCGAAGCTACCCACTTGTGTCCTGCTGAGCCGAACAAAAGCTTCAGGACTTAACTGCAGGTGCAATTGCGTAAATGACATGTGGCCTAGATGCCTGTTGGGCACACATGTCAGTCAGCCAACTGCACCAGCAGTTAAGTAGAAGCAGCGTCCTTCTCCAACATAGCTCTTTGACTCCATGTCACCGCCAAGAAGGTAACCGGCCGTAAGTGGTCAACCCGCCTAGCTTGGCTTCAACCGAGGGTAGCAGCGGTGGCCTTACTTGGACCCGAGCGGCGGTAACCTACCTATTCTACTCTTCCTCGTTTTCTGTGTGGCGCAGCCTCGCTGGCAGCAGGGCGGGGCCTCGGTGGAGCCAGTGATGTCCTCTATCTCATTGCCGGCTGGCGGCGCCTCGGCGGAGCAGGGGAAATCACCCCCCTTGTTGCCGGCAAGGTGGGGCCTCGGCGGAGCCGGCGGTGTCCTTTGCCTCGTTGTTGGCGCCACGAGGCCTCGGCGGAGCAAGGCCTCGTCGACGCTAGCGGAGTAGGGACTCGTCAAAGCCGGCATTGTCCTCTGCCTCGTCCTCGGTCTCGCCAAACAGCGCCTCGCCCGCTTCATCGCCCTCTTTGTAGGCGGCAGCAGCCTCCGCCACCCACATGCGGTACCGCCAGCGCTCGAGGCGGCCCTCGCGGGTGGAGAGGTACGAGTCAAGCAGCGCCTCCTGCTCCGCCCACTCCACGGTGATCTGCTCCTCCGCTGGTAGGTGCTCCTGGATGAGATGGTGGTTGTAGGCGGCGTCGGCCTGCGCCTCCCGGAACTACTCCTCTCGCTTCTGCCTCACCGTGTCCATATATTGGGCACGGGCCTCGCTGATGGTCATGGTGCAATGCACCGGCGAGGATGGCGCGGAGGAGGGGGTTGGCGCCAGTTCGTCGACTACCATGTTCTCCATTGGGACATCGTCGTCCTCCGGCTGCCTGCCGGCCAGCCAGCCGGTAGCAATGGCTGCCATCTCCTTGTGGTCCATCGTGTGCCCGTCCCGAAGAGCGCTGGAGCACGAGAAAGCCATGGTGGGTAGTAGTGGTGTGGACAAGAGAATAGGAACGGATGCAGATGACTGCGGCTATGCCGGCGCAGCAGTTTATATAGCAATGGTGGGCGGCGGAGGGACGGACGTGTGGCACCAGAGTAGCCGCCTCGGCAACCGTGTATAATTAATGTGGGCGGCAGAAGGACGGACTGATGACACTTGTGTCGTTTAAAGGCGGAGCAATCGCATGCACCAGGAAGCGGGGCGGGCGGCGCTGACCGTTTCGGGCGGAAAGCGCGCATGGGCGAGGGAGGCGGTCTGGGTGGGCCAGGGCAGTCAGACTCGTGCTTGGCAGTGGGTCGGTCTAGCAGCCGGACATGCTAGCTCACCAGCTACCTTGCCGAGCTGAGCGACGACAATCAGACGATGGATGTAGCTTCCGACCAGGAGCCGGCGCCAGTGTCCAAGTCGGTTCATGCCGTGTTCACCATAGAGTTGGTGCGGCCGCACTGCGACGCCCTAATGGCGGAAGAGCTACCAGCGCAGGAGGACATGTGCTGCAACCTCTGTCTCCTCAACGAGCACCGATGAACAAGCGAACGACAATGTTGTCGTGGACATGTGGCCCTATGATCCTGGCTTCCCGAATGAGCAACGGGCGCTGTATTAGACCATCCGTAGGGCCCGCGAGGCCCTCTCCGTCCTCCTTCGAGTTGTTGCGCTCGCCGTGGCGCTGCCGTCTCGCATTGTCAACAAGGTCAACGGACATGAGGATGAGGGGACGACTTTACTTGGAGAGGATGACAGTGGGAAGTCACCAGGGCCATAGCCGCACGCACGCAAGTGCCTCCTTATTAGTATATAAAACAATAATTGTTTTTGCTTCCTTCTGGTTTCCTGACATCAGGGTCCCACACCATTGTCAACCTATGTAGTCAATAAATGAGAGAATTGCACAAGAAGCGGCCAACTGCTAGCACCAAGCAGCTCGAGCAGTATTTGTGTTTTTGAGGTATGAGCACTGCAGAGTTTTTCTTGAGCGATGTTTAGCCCAGATATTAATTTTTCTCCTCTGAACAAAAACGAAAACGTCGCTGCAGCTATTAACTGGGCGGGTTGTGGCCCGTCTAGCCCAGGCCAGATATCCAGCCCAGATATTAATTATTTTCAAGCTGGAAATGGCTAGCCCAGCTATAATTTTTTTAGGAATACCCAAGCAAGGTCAAGTTGTTATTCTCCGCCCCGCTGGGCTGCAAATCTTTCCTAGGAGGGATGCATTAGGCTTAACAAGAAAATGGGCTTTAAGAAATAATAAATGGGATGTAATTATAAAAACTGGGCAGTAACTATAAAATATGCACCAAACACGTAGTTACTTTATAAAATATTATTTTTGGATGTTGAAAAATTTAATTTCATTAATTGTTGTGAGCGCAATGTTTCATTGGATTTTTACGTAATATAAATTTATATTGAAATTGTATTTGATTTGACTAGAAACTTCTCGATAAAAATATTTCGGATCCCATCAAAATGTGGGAAATTTTATTGAATTCTGTTTTGAACGGTTGGTTGAAATGGGTTGTACTTTTAACAAATTGTAAATGGGCTATAGTAAATTCCATTAGAATTCAAAAATTGGCTGCATATTCTTACAAATCTCAAACGGGCTACAAGTTCTCTGCCACACACTTGTGGCCTTACTAAGTTGACGCGTCCCCTAAAAAAAGAGAGTTGACGCGTATGCAAGGCTTTGTCAACTTATACTCAACACACGCTTCTAGCAGCAGTGGTCGTTGGATGTCGATCCAACGGATGCCGTGCTTCTTCTTTAATCTCGGATATTCTAGCTTCACCCGCCCAAAAAATGATTCCTCCCCTAACATCTGGGGTGCACCATTTCGGAAGCTGACCTGTGGGCCTACTAAGTTGACACGTACCAAGGGCTTTGTCAACTTAGTCCATATAAATGATTCTAGCTGCACTGACCGTACGATGTCCATCCAACGGCTGTCGTGCTTCTTCAACCTCTGGTGTTCTTGCTCCAGCCGCCCAAAGCAGCGCCAGTCAAGCCACATGCTCCTGCCTCCCGTGGCCGGCTGTGCTGCCCCGGAGGCCTCACCGCCCCTTACTATTCCCACCGCTGGCCAGGCCATCCCTCTACTCACCCACACCCCTGTTATTCCACGGTGACGGTAGCCTCACACCGCAGCGAACTAGTGAACCCTCATACTCCTCTACGCATGGGCATCCACTGTCGCGTCTTCCCCGGCTCCGCGTCATCCCCTTCCTAGGCCTCGCCGTCGTCCACCTCCCTGGTGCTCTCGACGCGGTGTGGTCAACATGGTCAAGGAACGGCTTCCAACGGACGTGGACTGTACATGGAGAGGCTGACAGCTGGGTCCACGGCCGCAGCAAGCAAGTGCCTCCTTATTACGTGCAAAATAATTATTCCTCCACCTGACAGCGGGGACCTACCGGACGGGCCACTGTATTTCACAAAAAAAAACGTTTGCCCCTGACTGCTAGGACCCACCAGCTACATCTTCGCACGCAAGGAAGTGCGTCCGAGCAAAAAAACGATTCGCCCCCCTAACTGCTGGGACCCACCAGCTACATCTTCACATGCAAAGAAGTGCCTGACAGTCGGGACCCACCTAGTCGAAGCGTACGTAGCATTGTCATTCTAGTCGCGAACGTGTATGTACATACTGGTCGATGTAGAGGCGCGCACGTGTCGTAGTAGATGCGTGCATGTAGCATGTACACGTACGTACAGCGGCCAGTGTGCAAGAAAGAAAATATGGCCATTTACGTACATACAGGCAGGGTCTCGAACGCCTACTCGCGCATACGTACGGCCAGGGCTCGTGTACATGGCTGAGTCGGAACGGAGAAACAGTGTCATTGTCATGTTCAAGGGGAGCCAACCGGCTGGGTTGGAACGGAATGCGTCGTCGTGTCCATCGGGAGGGCTTGGACGGAACAGCCGATGGAAATGAGGCCTGGCGTACCGCAGAACACAGGAAACGGCTTTGTGTTCGGCCGGCCACGTTCGAAACGGGATCCTGTTCATCGGGAGGGGTCTAGCAACCGCAAAATGGAGGAACAGACCTCCTATGGTCAAAACAGGGGTCCTGTTATAGGGAGGGGTGTGGCGTACCGCAAAACGGAGGAAATGGACTTGTGTTGGAGCGGTACGGTCGAAACGGGGGTCTTGTTCATCAGGAGGGGTGTGGCGTACCGCAAAACGGGACTCCACGGGATACTGTTCATCTCCACCGTCGACCCCCTGCAGCCTCCATGGGCTACTGTTCATCCACCGTCGACCTCCTCCAGCCTCCACCTGCGTCTGTTCATCCACGGGCTCCTGTTCATCCAGCCTCCACCGCGCGCTCCTCCATCGGCTACTGTTCAACCAGCCCTCTCCATGGGCTCCTGTTCAACCACCCCTCCATGGGCTACTGTTCATCCAGCCCTCCATCGTCTGCTGTTCATCCTGCCCTCCACAGGGTGGTCCTGTTCATCCTGCCCTCCACGGGGTCCTGTTCATCCAGCCCCAACCGGCTCGATCGATCGAGGTCTTGTTCATCTAGAGGCAACACCACGGGTTCCTGTTCATCCACCCCCACCGGGAACTGTTCATCCAAACCCCTAGCAACACTCACTGTTCATCCAGAGGCAACATCGATCGGCTTCAGTTAGCAGCAGTAGCGAAGGAATCGCTCGATCGGGTTTAGTTAATAGCCATCGATCGATTGCTCGGGTTCAGTAACGTGTAGCCTGCAGTGCAATCGCTCGGGTTCAGTTAGAGCCCAACGCCTCGCTCGGGTTTAGGTAGAGCCCAACGCCTTGCACCCATGCGTGTGCGTGTACGAGAGAAGCGTGCATCGCTCGGCCCCGACCACCCACCGTAACCGAGAACACCCCGATATTTTCCTCGCCCTCGCTTCTACCATGGTTTTTTTCCGTCATGGATGGCCCAAAGAATGTCATGCAGCTGCGTCTCCGGCCCGCCTAGAATGAAAAGCCCATTTTCTGTCATGATTTTTTGTCATAGAAGTAGGAACCCACCACATCTATGATGATACCGTGTTTTGTCACAATTATTGTCATAAGTATGACCAGAAAAAAATTCGTTCGGCCCAAAATGTCACGGATGTGTCTTTTTTTGTAGTGATCCCTTGTCGGAGTCAAGTTCACGGCAGGAACCTGCAACTCCATGTAGATGAGAATGAATGCAGGATGCAGTCCTATCTATGTGCATATGAAAATGCTCATGAAATGCTTGTGCAATGATCTGGATGTGCTTGTGCATGCATGCAATCTTAGTTGGCCCCCCCCTACAACCCTTCTTTATTTTATCTCGCACGGGGTCATCGCGCTGACTTTGTACAAGGGGTTACATGCAACTGAGGCAACGCCTGTACAAAAGGGTGGCTGCCGGGCGGTGCCTGGCAGTCTCGCGCATTACGGGTAGTACTTACGGAGATGCTCAATATTCCATGAGTTTTGCAACCGTGTGCCATCTACGGTCTCCAAACGGACTGTGCCAGGTCTTCACACTTCGGTGATAACTTGTTTGTACTCTTGGCAGACTGAACGCGCCTAAGGACAAGGTCACCTTCCTCAAAACACCGGGCATGAACCCTGCGGCTATGATAGCGACGCAGGGCTTGCTGGTAGCGTGCAACACGCGTAGCAGCCCGGAGACGGTTCTCCTCAAGTAGCACAGCATCGTCATGCCGGTGCTGATCTTGCGCTACTTCATCATAGGTAAGCACTCGAGGAGACCCGTAAATGAGTTCCGTGGGGATAACTGCTTCTGCCCCGTAGACCAGGGAGAAGGGAGTCTGCCCGGTAGCTCGGTTAGGTGCCGTTCTGAGGGACCAGAGAACTACTGGCAGCTCCTCAATCCACCGCATGCCGTGCTTCTGTAGTGTATCGAAAGTTCTTGTCTTGAGTCCATGAAGCACTTTAGCGTTCGCCCTCTTAGCTTGTCCATTGGTCCGGGGGTGTGCCATGGAATCGAATGATATTTTGCATCCGAGGGTGTGAACATATGGCATGAAGGCGTGGCTCGTGAACTGGGTGTTGTTGTCTGTGATGATCCTTGCCGGAACTCCGAAACGACACACCAATTCTTTCAAGAACTTGATAGCTGACTGAGCATTCACCTTTCTCATAGCAGTCACTTCCCGCCACATTGTAAACCTGTCGATGGCAACAAACAAGAATTCAAAGGCCCCGATTGCTCGGGGGAAGGGGCCGAGAATATTGAGCCCCCAAACCAAAAATGACCATGATAGAGGGATTGTCTGAAGGGCTTGGGCAGGCAGGTGTGTTCTCTTGAAATGGAACTGACATGCTTCACATTTTGTTGTTTCGGCCTCATTTAAACTTGCCTAGATAGGTAGTTTTATTATGCTTCTCCTCTTGCCAAGTTAACCAACATTTAGTCTTGATGAGTAGCATAAACGAGAGTGAACTAAATAATTGAATGTGGTGTTTTGTCAATATGCAACTTGTTCCATATTGAGCTCCACTTAACTTATAGTATTGTTTGTTACACTTTGCCATGCCATGCATCTTTAATCGGACATGCATCATACTTGGTTGTGCATCATGCCATGATTACGCTTGTTGGTTTACCATGTTGTTTGCTTCTTTCCAATTGTGGTTCTTCTTGATAGTTCCCGTGATCAAGGTTGTTAGAATCGCGATTCAGTTATACGATTCTATGACTTTACGATCCAAACTAACCCCTCTGATTCTACGACTTTAGTTCATATAATCTACGTTCCTATGATTCGGATAGTGAAGATTCTACTATTTGTGATCCAACCATCAGAGCTCTGATCCGATTCAAAATTGTGATTTGACAACCTTGCTCGTGATGTTGCGATTGCGAGGATTTGTTCGACTACGTTGGTTTGTCTACTTCATGGATTCGGTCTTCTTCCTAGCGGGATTTCAGGCAAGATGACCGTCACCTTGGATCTCACTACTATATTTGCTTTGCTAGTTGTCTTGATGCTATCAGTATGTCGCGCTACCTACCACTTGTTTATCAAGCCTCCCATTATGCCATGAAACGGCCTCTAATATTTTCCACCATCCTAGAAAATCATTGTTTGGCTATGTTACCGCTTTGCTCAGCCACTCTTATAGTGCTGCTAGTTGCAGATGCGGTTGTAGATTGTTCCATGGGGGGACATGGATATTATGGGATATCACAATATCTCTTATTTAATTAATGCATCTATATAGTTGGTAAAAGGTGGAAGTCTTGGCCTTTTTCTCGGTGTTTTGTTCCACTCTTACCGCCTTAGTTTCCATCATACCGGTGTTATGTTCCTTGAATTTTGCATTCCTAACGCGGTCGGGGTTTATGGGCCCCCCTTCTTTCTTTGTCTAAAGTAAAGCTTTCCTGAGGAGATCCAACATTGGTTTTACCATTTGCCTAATAACTACTAAGACTTGCATAGGGACTTCCTGGGCCCCGAGGATAATTAATCAACAACCTTCGGGCCAGTGCCCTACATGCGTGTTGGCCCACCTACCTAGAAGTCGACGGTGCCGCCTTGGGGCAACTCGAGGTATTTTGGCTCTCATCCACTTTGCATAGATGGATGAGTCCGTAGATAGAGACCGTGCGACTCTGGACATGGATCTGACTCACTGGGAGATCTCCTTGGGACAGTTTTCCTTTCTTCGAAGAGCTTGTGAATCGGGATTCCGTGGTTACTCGGGGTGTCACGAGATGGAGGATTGTCTTCGCGGATCATGACAGCTTATCATGGGCTAAGTTGGGACACCCCTGCAGGGTTTAAACTTTCGAGAGCCATGCCCACAGTTATGTGGCAGATGGGAGTTTTCAATATTGGGTTGTAGAGAACTTGACACCAGATCTAAATTAAAATACACCAACCGCGTGTGTAACCGTGACCGTCTCTTTTCGAGTGAGTTCCAGAAGAGAACACGGTGGGGTTATGTTTGAATGTAAGTAGTTCAAGATCACTTATTGATCATTACTAGTTTGTGACCGTTTGCGTAGTTTCTCATCTTATTCTTGTATTCATATGTTAGCCACCATAAAGTTCTTAGTGCTTGCTGCAACCTCACCACTTAACCATTCCATACCCATTAAGCTTTGCTACTCTTGATACCCATGGTAATGGGATTGCTGAGTCCTCGTGGCTCACAGATTACTACAACAAAAGTTGCAGGTACAGGTAATGCGATGATCTGACGTCAGAGCAATGCTTGATTGATTTGTGAGTTTTTCTTCTTCTTCGATTAAGGGATAGGTTCCGGGTTGGGAGCCTGGGATTATCAGGGTGGATGTCGTTCTTCTTTTTCGTTTGATTTCATCCGTAGTCGGATCCTGCTCTTCTGTATGATGATTGCTATGTATTGATGAACTGTCGTATTCATGTTGTAGCTTGTGGCGAGTATAAGCCTTTACCTTGTATTCTCTTCTATTCAGTACAGGGTATGCTGTAATGATATCCACCTTGCTATGCGCTAAAAATGCAATTGTTCCCCATGAATTCATCACGTGGTTAGGATAGAATCGCATCTTGGGCGCTACAATAATCACCCAGTTATGTTGTGACGTTTGATAGCACACAAGGTATTCCTCTGGTATCCGGGAGTTGCATAATCTCATAATCAAAGGAATATGTATATGACATGAAGAAAGAAATAGCAATAAAACTTAATGATCAATATGCTAAGCTAATGGATGGGCCTTGTCCAAAACATCATTCTCCTAATGATGTGATCTCATTCATCAAATGACAACACATGTGTATGGTTAGGAAACTTAACCATCTTTGATTAACGAGCTAGTCTAGTAGAGGCATACTAGGGACACGGTGTTTTGTCTATGTATCCACACATGTATCAAGTTTCCGGTTAATACAATTCTAGCATGAATAATAAACATTTGTCATGATATAAGGAAATATAAAATAACAAATTTATTATTTCCTCTAGGGCATATTTCATTCACCGTCAACTCACGCCTGCTCGCATGGCACATGGGTCGGGTGGCGACACATATTTTTTTTTCTATTTGGATGATTGATGCTCTCGCTTTATCGCTTAACCGAAGGATGGCACGTATCCATTGTTGGTCTAATGCTCATAGTTCGAATAAATAATCCATTTGGTATATTGGTTCCCAATTATTAATAATCTCCCGTTTGTAAGAAGATAAAGATTACATCCAAACTGGTCTCAAATTTGACCCAAAAAAGTATAATGCCACTTTGTATTGGTGTCCATATGACAACATGATAATTTTCATGAATTTCGAATAAGTTTTGGATGTACTAGAATTTAAAAATCAAGATTCTCAATGCTTGATATTTCTTGCACGTGGAGTAAACATGCACCCAGTGAGACACATGTGTTTTTGCAATCCATTTAGGCGCACTGACACATGTGCATGTAGCTCAAATTTGATTTTTGCACATTATACCCCTAGAAAATCAATCAATGTACTAAAACATCTTAATTATCTCTATTTTTTTCAAAACTAAAACATCCCTCCTTTGGTAACATATGTTCACAGCGGGATAATTTAACATTCATCTTAGTTGCGGTGGATTCACAGTGTGTGTGTGTGTGTGTTTGTGTGTGTGTGCGTCTGGGGTGGCGGGTGGCTCGCAGTACACTACGAGTCATGAGCCACCATGTGGGTTGGCCATTTTGTGAGGTAGGTGCCACATCAGAGTCGTGAATTCGTTATTCAAAACATTACACAACCCTTTCATACATACATGTTTTGGCCACATGCAGTCGATGGTTGTCCTACACGACACTCAATACTCGGGTGTGACGCTTTCTGTGGGCCCACGAGGTCGTCGTCTAGCACTTTGATGAACAGCGGGCAGTGAGGTTAATTTGAACAGCAAGGTAGAATCTTTTTTTTTTGTGTTATGGTGGGAGTATATATATAGTACGCGT
The DNA here is from genome assembly GCF_003073215.2 of Triticum urartu. NCBI lineage: Eukaryota > Viridiplantae > Streptophyta > Magnoliopsida > Poales > Poaceae > Triticum > Triticum urartu. The sequence continues at coordinate 333,428,786 of NC_053025.1, read as the reverse complement.
TGAAGAGGTGGGAGGGGACTAGCATACATACTATACGTACGCGTCCGTGAACAAGTACACCTCACTCAGTGTCGGGACTTCTCTATTTTCGAGGCACATGCCACATCAAAGTTGTGAAATTAGCTATTCAAACATCAGACAACACCTCTTTGGGCCACATGCATGCGGGCGGTGGTTATCTTAGGAAACTCATGTGTGACGCATCGAGAGAGGTTAATTAATTTCACCATCAAGGGGGATTCTTTTTGGGTTGTAATACGGTAGGAGCATATAGTATGCGTCGAAGAGGGGGAAGGGGACCATCATATGTAGTACACATCATGAACCTCACTCTGTTGGGGACTTTACAGTTTTCAAGGCATGTGCCACATCAAATTTGTGCATTTTGCATATTGAACATATGTTTGGCCCACATGCAAAGCGATGGTGGTTGTCCTCTCGCACCCACTTACGCGGTTATCAGCGATATCAATGTTTTCCATATGTGGTCCCTCTTAGTCCATCACTACTTTTCCTGACAACGAGAGAGGTTAATTTGACTTAGCAGGGGATTATTTTTTTGTTTGTAATATGGTATATATAGGTATATATATATATAGGTCATGCTCTAGGATGACATGATACAGTTTGAGCACACGCACGAATCCCTCCCATCGACTCAAAGTGGCTAGTACCACGACACGTCATGAACTGATCTCACTCTGTGCGGGGACTATACGATTTTTGATGCGCGCACCACATCTATGTTGTGAAATGGTATTCAAACATGCATGCATGTATCACCTCCATACATATGCATGTAGTGGTTGTCTTCGAACGGTACACTCCCTCGCGTGGTTATCGACGACAAGCCTATATATTTGTGGGCCGGCATGGACATCCATGATCAACTTCACCGACAAGAAGATAGGTCACCATGGATGATTCTTCCTTTGGTTTGTGTTATCATAGTATATGTCATGGTGAGATTCAGACCTAATTAAGTTTGAGCGCATACTATGCACGCATGCATGTATGAATCCCCATTATCGGCTTGAAGTGTGGTGTGACATACATATACATCGTCAACTAACCCTCACTTGGTGTGGGGATTTCTGGTTCGAAAGCACGGTGCCACATCAAAGTTGTTCCATTGTGTATTGACACACACCTCACGTGGACATCCATGATCACCTTCACCGACAAGAAGATAAGTTACCATGGCAGATTCTTCCTTTGGTTCGTGTTACCATAGTATAGGTCATGGTGAGATTCAGACCTAATTAGGTTTGAGCGCATACTATGCACGCATGCATGCATGAATCCACGTTATCAGCTTGAAGTGTGGTGTGACATACATATACATCGTCAACTAACCCTCACTCGTTGTGGGAATTTCTGGTTTGAAAGCACGGTGCCACATCAAAATTGTTCCATTGTGTATTCAAACACACCTCTCCATACATATGTTTGGGACACATGCAGGCAGTGGTTGTCTTCGGGGACTAGCTACTTGCATACTTATTGGCGAGCTAGCCCATCTCCGAGGTTGCATCGACGATGATCACTTTGACCAACAACAAGAGAGAGGTTGTACGACCAAGGTGGATTATTCTCGATCCGTTTTATGATTGATCTTGGTGAGATGCCTCTCTGGCCCGCAGACTGAAAGTGGGTGTGTGTGTGGGGGGGTGGGGGGACTACTACTTCGCACTTTGCTAGGTGAACCTCCATGGGGGGCATGCATTCATAGCTTAGGATTCCCATCCCACCGACACGAGGTGGGGGCAAGCAATACCGTGCACTTTGTGAGATAGGTGCCACATCGAAGTTGCATTTGGCATTTGAACATCAAACCACCTTTTTCATACATATATTTGGTCCACATGCAAGTATGTTCGTGTCCTGACCCTCTCCCACGCCATTTTTTTGCCTAATCTATGAACATTAGACAAGTCGGATGATGCAACAGACATGGTTCACTCACACTAACCATGTGCCACGCCGGTGCCCCTGTCATGCACATCCACACAATACATTGGACTCCATGAGGCTTCCCCTCTCAAAAATATCTACACGCCTGCAGCTCTTTTCTGTTTGATAACACACGGTTATTATGTTTCGACCGTGTGTGGTGTTTCTGTTCCTGCTCCCGCCTGCATCCCTCGAAAATATCTGCCCGCCTCGAGGGTTTTTCTCTTTCATAACACACGGTTGTTATCTCCGAACCATCATCCAAAATTTCAATAGCCCCAGCATTTCACTCCCACATTTGACTCCCGCGTAGTAAAATTTTTAGTAGCCACGTCATTTCCTCAAACACACCACCGCCCCCTCCACACACACACCAAAACCTCCTCGGGTGCACGCACACACGTACACACACACCCCTCCCTCGCTCGAAACCCTAGGAAGGTCGTCGTCGTTGCCGCCGCCGCTGCCGCAAGGCCTCCATTATCAACATCTGTCGGTTTTCCTGTGCAACTTACCCACCGATCTCCATACCCAGGCCACCCTGAGTTTCTTAGATGACGCCTGCCAAATGCCCCCTTTCCCATAGATCCACACCCCCACCCCCACCCGCCACTCTAGAGTGTCGCAGCCTAAGCCCAGCTACGCTTCCCATGGAGCTCGAGGAGCGACTGGCCCAAAATAGGTGTATCGCGGTCTCTTTACCCGACGTCGCCGAGGAAGCTGACGACCATTACAGGTCGCGGGCACTCAGTCAGCGGGCTAGAGTATGCGGGTATGTCACGGACGTCGGCTACGACATCAAGGTCGTCGACAGCGACGACCTGAGGCGGGCTGTGTCACACGTTAAGTGGCCCACCCCCAAACCCTCGGGTTCAACCGCAGTCGATCTCATCCATGGCCCCACCATTGATCTCATCTGGCTTGCTGTCAAGAATTTGCCATCCTACATCACCATCGAGCCCCTTTTGTCATTTCTGAAGGACATGTTCTGTGATGCTAGCTTGGGATCCACAGCTTCCAAGTCAGACCTCATCAACGGAGACCACGAGGAGGGCACCCTCTCTGGCTCTTCCAAGGGGAAAGAGCCTATCTACTCTTCCAAGGGGAAAGAACACATCTGCGAGATCAGGGAGGGCACCCTACAGCCGTGCTCTTCCAAGGGGAAGGAGCCCATCCGCGACAACATGGAGCGCATCCAGAGTCCGTGCTCTTCCCACCGGAACGAGCCCATCTGTGACAAATGAGGAAACCCAAGATTTTTTTGTAGTGCCTCTTCACAGGGGGGAACCCATGATTTGTTTTGTCGAGTCCCTTTTGTAGTGTTGTGAGAATATGTCCAGTTTTAATTGATATATTTGCTTGTTTGGAGTATGCCTTGTTTATTTCAGTTGTTTACAATGTGATGCTCTATATGTGCAATTATTTACTATGAAGTACACTTCATCAATCCAGTTTTAAATATACCGATAGGAATGCATATATTTGCTTCCTGTTAAGTCTGTTATAACTAGCATATGCCTCTTTTAAAGTTTTTGGATTGTTCAGTTGTTTGTAGTTAGCATATGTCCAGTTTCAAATGCTATCTTTGTTTGTTTGTAGTATGCCTTGTTTATTCCACTTATTCACATCGTGATGTTCTATATGTGCAAGTATGAACTGTGCGGTTCAATTTCATCAATGCCAGTTTCAACAATACCACTATGAAGGACTGCATTTGGTTGCTGCATCTTGTAGTTAACACGCTTTTCCATTTTTATTTAACAATAACCAGAGTACTTAGACCGGCACAATACCAGTTTGAATGACTAGGTTTGCTTGTTGTTAAATGTTAGGCCTCTTGTAGTTGACACATCTTTCCACTTGTTTTGCTTTACTAGCGTGCTTAAACCTACACACGGAAGTTATCTTTTGGAGATTATTTTGTCTGACATGGATATATTTTGTTGATGTTTAGCCTGTTGTGTTTAACATGCCTCTCGATGTACCTACACAGGACAATTTTTGGAACGACTGATGTTTTCCATCAAGGTTAGTTTCATCCCATGGCTTATATATATTCACTATTCAGGATAAAGGTAGCTGGTACCATATAGGCCGGGGGCTAATAAGGGACTAATCGGTGAATCGGACTTTTAACTGAATATATCTATAACCAATTTACGTTAGTTTAACTACGGCCATATGTAATATATCTGAGGCTACATAGCAACATGCACTGTACTTAATGCAACAACAACAACAACAACAATAGCAATAGCAATAACAATAACAGCAGCATTAACAACAACTAACAACAACAACAACAACAACAACAACAACAACAACAACAGCAACATCAGCAGCAACGGCAGCAGCAGCAACAACAACAACAACAGCAACAACAACAACAACAACAACAACAACAACAACAACAACAACAACAACAACAACAACAACAACAACAACAGCAACAACACCAAGAACAGCAACAACAATAGCAACAGCAGCAGCAACAACAACAGCAGCAACAACATCAACAACAGCAGCAACAACAACAACAAGAGCAACAACAACAACAACAACAACCATAACAACAACAACACATCCCTGTTTTGATACTCAACTTAGCCCTGCTTCGGTACTCAACTTAGCTAGAGGTTAGAGTTAGTTTCTAGCTAGAGGTGTTTGGATGACAGGTTTAGATTGACAATAAATGCACTAGGAGAACTAGCTCCAATTAGCACCTCTTCGGGTGGATAGTTCTTTTGGGTGGGTTAGATGCAACTAGCTCAAACTAGCCCTCATGTTTGGATATACTTTAGGGCTATTTGAGACCGAACTAGCTCAAACTAACTCTAACCCACGGATACAGCAGTAGTTAATCAGCCGATAAATTGTAAGAATGCAATAAACTCCTTTCGGCCCATAATATGAGATGTTAATTCATCTAATATATGATTATATTGGATGTTATAAGATATTATAAAAGAGTGTTGTACTACATCATTGTGCAATTATTGTTTAGCTTATAATATTAACTTGGTGCTTTTAGGTACATATGGCATTGGTAAAGATCCGCTCTTCGACCCTTTTTGCGTATGGGGCAATGAGATATCGATGAACCAGCATCAAGTGAGGAAGCTGATAAATATTGTTAGTAAAATGGGTCAAAATATGGCAATTAAATTATTTGTTTGCACTTTATCCAAGACAACAGCGAACTGCAGGATGGTAAGTAAGAACTCTGCAGCCTTCTTTTTACTGCCCATAATGAGTTGTGTTAGATGACAATGTCTGAATCTTTTTCCTTTGCAGTGGTTCCCAAAGCACTTTACTCACGATTACCTATCAAACTACATGATTGGTGGGCATGCAAATATTAAAGTATTTCTACCAGAACATGATGATTATCCAGATGTTTTCATGAAGACCATGAAGGATGGGCGGTCAGCCATCACAAGGGGTTGGACTAGAGTCGTGCGTTCCTTCTGCATGGAGGAGGGCACAATATGGGCATTCCGCTTCACCTTGTTCAACAACCAGAATGTATTTTGCCTCTTTCTTTACCGTCTTCAATAGTACAAGTATACAATTGTGGTTCATCATTCTTTATTTGGTTCTTATGTAATACTTGAACATATGTACCTATGAATTGAATAATGCATTGGTTGTTTGAACCTGATGGATATGGATAAATCTATAGCATACATTCCAATTCAAATCCGGTACAATTTGAAATAGCAGTAATTAAATTATGGTGAAATTATGCTCTGTAGGTCGTTATGGCACACATGGTTGGTAAAACACAAACGTTTGTGATATACACCATAATCCGACATGGTTCACAAAGAGGAAACATGTGAAAGCATGCACACCATTGCCGTTTGCAAAGCGTGTGTGATGTTAGACAATATCACAAATGGTGCGGGCAAACTAAACGTTTGTGATAGTTGTCTTATTGTACACGATTCACAACCTTGAACTGTTTTCGTTGTGGTATGCATCATAAATGTTGCACCACAAAATAGCGTGTCCAATAGTTGTCATGTACAATGATGTTACAACGGTCCGACATTTCGTAATCCTACCCGAAACTCATACAACGATCAGCTAATCTTCTTAATTAGTTATCGCATACGGTTTGGGAAAAGCGAATGTGTGTGATTGTCTGCTTATCATACACGTTCTATAATAGTGAACCATTTGTGATGAGCCGCGCATCGTAAACGTAGCACCACAGAATACCGACTGCGATGGCAATGCGAGCACAAATGAGTAGCGAGTACTGTATATGCATCAAGGCTCCCTATCCCCGATGGTTTTTGGTTCGTGTGAGAAGGACCCCCCTATCACCCACACTCACTTGGCGACGGTTCCAAATTCCATCGTGAAAAGGGGTTAAAAACCGTTTGTATAGCACCTCGCTGTACCAGTGCCACCAACAACCAACATCTTTGTTATATTGACGTTGTGTATCATTGGTGAAACCAACAATGGCAAACATGCGACTATAGTTGCACGATCAGGGTGATCCTCGGCGTCAATGATGACGGGCTATTAGACCATCTCAATGGCTTCCGGGCACCTACAACCGACTCTTTAGCATTGACTTCACACACCCACTGTTTGAGTTGGCGGTGAGAAGAGTGCAAAGATTCCCCTCTATCAATGCACATTGCTTCCGTAGCTTCTTGAACTTTGTCTCACTATATTCATCATCATCTTCTTCTTCATCGTCGTCATCATCATCTTCCTTCTTGTCTCGACCTCTTGCAGTCTTCTCCTTCTGCTGCTTGGTCTTGCCACGGTGACCCCCTCGGCCACCATGCTTCTTGCTGGATCCATCTGCACCATTGGCCTTCTCTTTATCTCTTTTCTCATATTCAACCTTCTGCTTCTCGGCAAGCTGCTCTACTTGCCGGTACTCTTGAAGGTCATGGCTTTTGGTTATGTGGATCTTGTTGTACGGCTTGCCGGAACCCTCGGTCTGATCAGCGACCACCAAGGCTTGGCATGATTCACACCCGTCAACATCCTTGTCGAAGGTCTCAGCCTTATCATTCCTGGTGGGGCCACTATTGTAGGATCCTTCCATAGCAAGAACAGCCTTGCCCTTGTGCTTCCTGTTGTACTTGCAGCTTTTCTTCTTTGATGTGGTGGCTGCATCATCATCCTCTGAATCTGATTCTGCGCCAACCTTCTCTCCAGGAAGTCTCGTTCCCTCCCCAGCCTGTGCGCACTTGTCAGCCAGAGCATATAGCTCGGAGACATCGCTCACCTTGGTCATGGCCATCTCTTCCCGCATCTTGCGGTTCCTCACATTTTGACAGAACGCGACAATGATTGCCATGGGGTGGATATCGGGAATGTTATGTTGCACATGATTTAACCTCTGCATATACTTGCGGAGCGATTCGTCCTCCTTCTGAGGAATCAACTACACATCTATTTCTTGGCCTCCAACTTTGTGGTGAAGGCGCTGACAAACTTGTGGCACAGATCGGCCCAGCAGGAAATTGAACCTCTGGTAAGTTCATCAAACATGACCTCACATTCGGCTTGAGAACCAACGGGAAATAGTTGGCAAAAATCTTGTCGTCGCGGGCTCCAGCAGCCTGCACCGCGATGGTGTAAATTCTTAGGAACTCTGATGGGTGCGTCTTGTCGTCGTACTTCTCCACCTCCGGCTTGAAGTTTCGGGAATTAGGCCACTAGACTTGCCGTTGTTCCCTGGCGTGGGCTCATCAACAGTGGACCATGCACGCCTGTCAGATTGATGGCATGCTTGCTGTTACCATTCGATGGTAGTACGGGCATCTTCTCTGCGTTGTTCTTGCTGAACTTGACAATGACCCCGGTGAGTTCACGGATCATACGACCCACTGGCTTTGCCGCTGAGGTTGTTTCGGTCGTGGAGGGGCTGCACTGTGGTCTGTGGGTTCTACACCTCCAGTCCCTTCTCCAGTAGCACACGCCGGTGCGGCAGGCTACTGTTGTGATGGCCCTGTGCGCTGTGGCTTGTCATTGTTGGCAAATATCCAACAAGACTCTCGATGGTGGCTCTCCAATCCTCCATCTTGTCTGATGCGGGAGGAAACTCCAAGAGTAACTTGGCGGGGGCTAGTACTTCTTCGGGCATGGAGAGCATGGAGAGGTGTGATGAACAAGAGGTTGGCTTGCTTCCGCCTAACATGGAATCAGCTCTGTCTCGAATTTGTGACTGTCCCCCATTCTCGCCAACATGCTGGCACGTGCGTTGGCCCTGGGCATCACGAGGATAATCCACAGGGGTCTTGCGATCGCAGCGCTACTCATCGCCGGCGGTCTAAGATGGCCACAGAGTGTGCGCCGGCGTGGGCATCTTGGAGTGCGCCCTGTTGTGCCTGGAGTTCGTCGCACTGCCCCCATGGGTAGCGTGGCTCTGTCCTTGGAGATGACAACTGGTAGGTTGGTGCAGACGCTGCCACTCACCTGGCTGTGATCGCGAGAGCATCACAGAAGCTGATCTTGGTCTCTGCCTCCACCACTCAAGTCGCCGTCTGTGTCATCACCTGTCGGCGGAGGCACTAGTGGCTTGGACATCGACAGAGCACCCGCCTTCTGCCCTTCTTCTTGGGCGCCATGGCAGTGAAGTTGATGATGAAGCTCACGTGCTAACTACTAATCCTGGTTTGCACAAGTGATCCCCCTACCTGGTACACCATAGATGTCATGCGTATGACCATCTACGGGATCATGTCAATCCCTTTGTGGTTCGACTTCAGGGATCGATAGTCATAAAGAGCTGGTTCAACAGAGAACGCACAGTGTTCACCTAGGTTCGGGCCATTGTGAAGCGTAAAACCCTACTCATGGTTTATGTATTGATTGTGTGTATGGATACAGTTATAAGGAGCACACGTTCGACACGGAGCTCGCGCATAGAATGGACAGGGTTTCGACCTTTGTTAAGGTAGTCATGGGCCTCCTTTTATAGACTAAGGGTTCACCACAGTGGCGAAATGATAAATCTACACTATAGATAGTGGCTACAGTGCTAAATACCTAACTCTGATGAGTTAGGACAAATGCATTAAATGCACTATGAGGTGTCTTGTGGATGGAACTCTCCAACAAGGTTGGTCTCTCCTTCTGTGTCGTTCGCCCATCTACCTTCTATTCCTTCGACACATCACTTGGACGGATGTCATGAAAGCTGTATCTTCATAGGCAAGATGCCACGTGCCCAGACAAGTTTCACCTTGTTGAACCGTGACATATTTGTATTTATTACCGACTGATTCTCCTACCATCTCTAGTCTTGTATAGGTTAACTCCTAGAGATATTGTAGGGTTAGTTGGCTTATCACGCAAGACATCACTATCGGCGTCCAAACCGGCGGATCTCGGGTAGGGGGTCCCAAACTATGTGTCTAAGGTCGATTGTAATAGGAGGCATGGGACACGATGTTTACCCAGGTTCGGGCCCTCTCTATGGAGGTAATACCCTACGTCCTGCTTGATTGATATTGATGAATACAAGTATTACAAGAGTTGATCTACCTCATGATTGTAATGGCTAAACCCTAGAGGTCTAGCTTGTATGGCTATGGTAATGAATGTCTCCCGCTCCGGACTAAGTCCTCCGGTTTATATAGACACTGGGATATCTAGGGTTACACAAGGTCGGTTACAAAGAAAGGAATCTACATATTCGGTCGCCAAGCTTTCTTTCCATGCCAAGGAGAGTCCCATCCGGACACGGGTGCAGTGTTCGGTCTTTGCATCTTCACAGCCCATCAGTCCGGCCCATGGCTAATAGGCCGGACGCCCGAGGACCCCTTATTCCAGGACTCCCTCAGTAGCCCCTGAACCTGGCTTCAATGACAAGGTATCCTGCGCGTAGATCTGTCTTCGGCATTGCAAGGCGGGTTCCTCCTTCTGAACTCCAAGATAGTCTTCGGACGAAACAATCGTGTCTGGACCTGTAACACACACCACACACACAACCGTAGAGAAAATATAATTTTACACGAGTCCAATCTGCTGACAACTTTCCATAACATGGCATCACATCTGTCCAGTCATAATTTCGAACCGTTTTTCGTCTGCAGCTCCACGTCTCGAGACGCGGTTGCCATTGGCACGTCTTGTCAAAGCAAAGATCGTGTCCCCTTATTACGTGATTCTCATCAACACGGGCGTGGGTAACCCAACCGTGCCATTTACACAACCCTTGGGAATAGGCGAGTTTTAAGGCGAGTAGGGAGGTGTTTGACATTCGCAGCCTTTATAAGGGGATAAGGATTCGTTATCACTCAACCCTGCCTCCTCCTTCCTCTGCCCATCCATTCTTGAGCTCCAGCGCCCAAGCTCTAGCTTCCCACGCCGGAGAAAGCACTCCAACCATGTCCGGATCCAGAGATGGTGGCAAGTGGATGGCATCCTCTGTTAAGAGGAAAGACATCAAGGAGCTCCGAGAGGCCGAATACCTGGCCAAGGAGATCGTTCACCATCTCCCGGCCGAGGGACAGATCGTCCCTACCCTAGAGCCCCATGAGAGGGTTGTGTTTCTCACACATTTCGTCTGCGGGCTGGGATTCCCTCTCCACCCGTTTGTCTGTGGACTGATGTTTTACTATGGGCTGGACTTCCATGATCTAGCCCCCAACTTTATCCTCAATATCTCAGCATTTATTGTCATGTGTGAGGCATTTCTCCATATCCCACCTTACTTCGGCCTATGGCTGAAGACCTTCAATGTGAAGCTGAAGGTGATGAGTGGCCAACAAGCAGAGTGTGGAGGCACCATGGTGGGCAAGATGACCAATGTCACCTGGCCTGAAGGCTCCTTTGTGGAGACAGTGAAGGGGTGGCAGTCGGGGTGGTTCTACATCACCAAGCCGCGCAACACCAATTGGGCGGAGGCCCCCGAATTCCGATCCGGAGCTCCGATGCGGCTCACCTCCTGGCAAGAGAAGGCCCTAACCTGGGGCTCTTCAAGCGAGCTGGCTGGGCTCCAGACGTGCGTCCAGAACATGATAACCAAGAGGATCAAACTCGTCAATGTGATCCAGGTTATGCTCATTCGCCGGATTCTTCCGTGCCAACACCGGACTTGCAATTTGTGGGAGTCTGATCCGGCCAAGCACCAGACGCTACTAGAGCTCTTTGACACAACGCACGAAGACATATAGAAAATGCTCTTCAAGGTCGGCGAGACACCACCGCCCACGACCAAGGATCACGGGCTCAGCTTAAAACACCAGGCCAATTCGGTAAGTTCTTTCATGTTTTCAAGGTATACCCCCTACAGGCATATTTTGAGGAAGGAGTTTAAGCCTTCCTATCAATTTTCAGGCCTGGATCGGTATAGTGGGGCGGGTTAACTGTCCAGATCCGCTAACCGAAGACCAAGAAACCCCACTTCTGACGAAGATGCTATTTTCGGCGCCTTATGAGGTGGTGGAGAAGAAGGCCAAGAAAACGGCTAGAGGGGCCAAGAGTGGCCTTCGCCGAAAAGGTGCTTCAGACGTGACGTCCGGAGATGAGACTCCCTCTTCGGCCACCGAAGACGACAACGAAGAGGAGGAAGAAAAAAACTCCCCCTGAGGAGGAAAGGAAGAAAAGGGGGCCTCCCCAACTCTGGAGGCGAAGGCGCCCAAGAGGGGAAGGGCTTCCTCACGGATAACTCCGCATGGGATGTCGATAGCAGTCTGGAGCGACCCCCCGAACCAAGCCTCAGGCTTCCTCATAAGTACCTTATGCACATCCAAATGTCTGGCCTTTCCATTTTGTGATATTAATATGTTTAAATTATGCCATCACAGTCCAGCCCGCGACAGCTCCCTGCGATCCTTGACAGAGGGTTCACTAGATTCAAAGGAGATGGCCCGCGTGTCACCGCCGCCCGCTCACTCCCCCAAGGCCAAGGACGACGCAGAGGTGTTGTCCCGAAGGACTTTCCCAGCCCGGGGAGAGGCTCAGGAGGCACCAGAAGGCGATGCCTCTGTCGCCAGACATCAGTGGGAGCCGATCCCCATGGAGACTGGTGGTGAGGAGGGCCGTGTTCCGTCCAGCCCTTAGCCGGATTCAATTCCGGAGAACAATGCGGCTCCCGAATCCGGCACGCAACCTCCTTCGAAAAAAGGGGGTATGTGTATTCCACCGGTGACCCCTGTCCAATCGGGGGCATGGGATAATCTGCTGGAAGCACTTCCATTGTGGATGAGCACCATGTCCTTATGGGCACGGTAATCGAGAAGGTTCAGTCCGCCAAAAGCGGACTGACTGAAGCCTGCACTAGCCTTTTAACAGGCTTTGAGGTAAGTAATGTAATTGTAGAAAGGATATCACAGTGTAGACAGTAGCCCCTGATGCTCTATTCGGTGTTCGGAAAGGAAAAGCTGAACAGAAGATAAAAATAATTTTTGCAGGAGTCTAACATAAGATGTCTATGTGAATAAGTGTGACGCCCCGAGACCGATGTGCCAGGTGTCGTCCAGTTATTCGCTGTCGTTGCCATGTCATTTGCTTGCGTGTTGCATTTCATCATGTCATTATGTGAATTGCATCATCATGTTTTCAACACCTGCATCCGTCCGGGTTCCCCTAGTTCCTTCTGTTGTCTGTTCTGAGCCCAGCCACACTTGCACGCGCCCGCGACACGTCCGAAATATTATTTTATAAGTGGCCGGAAAATGTTCTCGGAATGGGATGAAAGTTGGCATGCGGTGTTTTTATGTTGTAGGTAGGCCGCCTGCCAAGTTTCATCACGTTCGGAGTCCGTTTGACGCCCCAACGGATAACTATAGCGGCAGTATAGCTGGTCTAACGTCGGACGTTTTCGGTCTCCAAAAACTGTTGCCGGGCTTTCCCTCTCTTTCCTCTCTAGACCGTCTACACAGCCCACTACCTACCGTCAGGTACAACCTAACCTCTCTTGTCAGCCCGCGGCCCTCCTCGCGCGCGTCCGAAAGCTGCCCCAGACCCGAACCGGACTTTCGTCACTGTTGTGTCCAGATCATCCCCAAACATCTACAAAACGTCTCAGTTTTGTTAATTGTACTTCCTAGTCTATTTTTTCCCGACCGTCCGATTACGATCGAAGGGACAGATTAGTCCCTAAATGTCTTCCTCTTTCTTTCTTTATATATATATATACTCTCTAGTCTAAATCTAGACCAAACCCTAACTTCTAGGCACTTGTCCCTGCCACTGCCGCCGCACTTATTCCCCAAATCACCATTGGGATCTCACCCACAGCCAACCATAAACCTCCCCTGGTCTCCTCCTCGTTGTCCCATCGAACCAATCCCACCACACCAGCTCCTCCTGATCCATCGAGCACCTCCTCCTCCCTGTTCAATCCAGAGGAGTGGAGCTCCTCCGCGCCCACGCCTCCTCGCACCTTCCTTCCCTACTCCCAAAGACAGCCACGAGCGAGCACCCGAGCCCCTGTTGAGCTCTTCCTCTTCTCGCGCAACAGCATCTCGTCTTTGTCACCATGCGCCGCTGGACCAGGCCAGTCCCGTCGCCCCTGCGTTCTTCTTTTCTCCCGTGCTCCTACCTCGTCTGACCTCTGTCTCCCTCACTCTGTTTTGGACCAGGGGCCCCGCGCCATGGAGATCCATGTCCACCGGTTCGCCTCCGCTTTGATCCGGCAGGGAACGGGACCCCGGCGATCTCCCGCGACCGGATCCGGCCACCCCGACACCCTGTGCCCTCGGGCCCGCTGGACCTCCTTCCTCCGTGCCATGTCCACCGACGCCATGCCTCTCCTTCGCCTCGGCAATGCATCAGTTCCTTCGTTGACCGAGCCACTCGCTCGCGCGAAGCCTGCTCTGCTCCCGCCAACGACCTGCAGCCCAACCCCGCCTCAAGCGGTGCCGCCTTCAGAGGACGACCGCGCCAAGTACAGCGCCGCCTCGCCCCGCGGCGTCGACCTCCTGCTAGCGCCCCTGTCGAGGTTCTCTACTTCGCCCGCTCGCTCCCTGCATTGACCTGTTCCAGTGCAAGCAAGAACAAGCGCCAAGGCCCAGCGTGCCCTGCCAGGCCGGCCTGCTTCCCCTCCGAGCTAGGCCTGGCCCATTGGGTGAGCCCCCCCCCCCCCGAGCGCCCTCCTTTTTTTTCTTTCTCTGTTGGGCCAGCCTTCAGATTCGGCCCGATGATTTTTTTTCCTGCTACGAATTTATTCTTTATCTAGAGTTTACATGTTTTACAGAAAAACCCTCAGCATCCACGCATTTAATAACTAATTAACCGTGCATCGGAATTAAACAAACTTAATATGAAAGTTGCTTAGAATTTTGTCTAGTTTCATAATATATCACTTTCATCCATGTTTAGAATGTTTAAAATGATTTTTGTGTGTATTTCCCATAATGCCATGCTAAAATGATTTATTTCATAACTTAATAACCGTAGCTCCAAATTTAATAAACTTTATATGTAAATGGGTTAGAAAAATGCCTAGTTTAAGATGGTGGCTTTACTTTGCATGTTTAATAACTCTAAAATTATGTTTAGGGCATAACAGTACCAAACCTAATATATGCATATGAGGAGTTTCCGGACTTGTTGTTTTGTTGTTCCGGCCTCATTTAAACATGCCTAGATTAGATAGTTTCATCATGCTTCCCCTCTTCCCATTGTTTAACAACATTTAATATTGTTGGGTACATAAAGGAGATCGAACTAAATAACTTGAATGTGGTGTTTCGTCACTATGCAACGGAGTTGCATATTGAGCTCCACTTAATTTGTAGGGTTGTTTGTGCACTTTGCCATGCCATGCTTCGTTAAACCAGACATGCATCATAATTGTTTGTGCATCATGCCATGATTATGTGGTGGTTGTTTACTATGTTGTTTGCTCTTTTTCGGTGTTGCTTCTTCGGGTTGGTTCCGATAACGTCGCGTTTGTGAGGACTCGTTCGACTACGCCCGTTTGTCTTCTTCATGGACTCGTTCTTCTTCCTTGCGGGATTTCAGGCAAGATGACCATACCCTCGAAATCACTTCTATCTTTGCTTGCTAGTTTCTCGCTCTTTTGCCATGCCTATGCTGCGATACCTACCACTTGCTTATCATGCCTCCGATATTGTTGAACCAAGCCTCTAACCCACCTTGTCCTAGCAAACCGTTGTTTGGCTATGTTACCGCTTTGCTCAGCCCCTCTTATAGCGTTGTTAGTTGCAGGTGAAGATTGAAGTTTGTTCCTTGTTGGAACATGGAGATGTTGTTCCTTGTTGGAACATGTTTACTTGTTGGGATATCACAATATCTCTTATTTAATTAATGCATCTATATACTTGGTAAAGGGTGGAAGGCTCGGCCTTATGCCTGGTGATTTGTTCCACTCTTGCCGCCCTAGTTTCCGTCATATCGGTGTTATGTTCCCGGATTTTGCGTTCCATACGCGGTTGGGTTATAATGGGAACCCCTTGATAGTTCGCTTTGAATAAAACTCCTCCAGCAAGGCCCAACCTTGGTTTTACCATTCGCCACCTAGCCTTTTCTTTTCCCTTGGGAGTCGTGCTCTCGAGGGTCATCATTATTTTAACCCCCCCCCCCCCGGGCCAGTGCTCCTCTGAGTGTTGGTCCACCTTGTCAGCCGCCGGTAGCCACCAGGGGCAACTCTGGGATGGCCTACCGGAAGTTTGGACAATCCGGTGTGCCCTAAGAACGAGATATGTGCAGCTCCTATCAAGATTTGTCGGCACATTCGAGTGGCTTTGCCGGACTTGTTTTACCATTGTCGAAATGTCTTGTAACCGGGATTCCGAGTCTGATTGGGTCTTCCCGCTAGAAGGAATATCCTTCATTGACCGTGAGAGCTTGTGATGGGCTAAGTTGGGACACCCCTGCAGGGATTTGAACTTTCGAAAGTCGTGCGCGCTGTTATGGGCAGATGGGAATTTGTTAATGTCCGGTTGTAGAAAACCTGAAGTTGACCTTAATTAAAATACATCAACCGCGTGTGTAACCGTGATGGTCTCTTCTCGGCTGGGTCCGGGAAGTGAACACGGTGTTGGAGTTATGCTTGACGTAGGTTGTTCTAGGATCACTTCTTGATCATAGATGTTTGATCGTGCTTTGCCTTCTCTTCTCGCTCTCGTTTGCGTATGCTAGCCACCATATATGCTAGTCGCTTGCTGCAGCTCCACCTCATACCATTACCCTACCTATAAGCTTAAATAGTCTTGATCGCGAGGGTGTGAGATTGCTGAGTCCCCGTGACTCACAGATACTTCCAAAACCAGTTTGTAGGTGCCGATGTTCCCGAGCAGATGACGCAACCAAGCTCAAGGAGGAGCTCGATGAAGATCGTGTCCTTTATGTTGTTTCATTCTAGTTGATCAGTAGTGGAGCCCAGTTGGGGTCGATCGGGGACCTTGTCACATTTGGGGTTCTTCTTTTATTTTGGTTCCGCAGTTGGACCTTGATTATATTTGGATGTTGTAATGCTTTATTCATGTAATTGTGTGAAGTGGCGATTGGAAGCCAACTATTAATCTTTTTCCCTTATGTATTACATGGGTTGTGTGAAGATTACCTCACTTGCGAGATTGCTTTCAATGCGGTTATGCCTCTAAGCCGTGCTTCGACACATGGGAGATATAGCCACATCGAGGGAATTACAATAAGCAGACGTCGCTGCTGGCTGCTGCCGCTCATACTGTGGAGGTCTCCGGACTGAAGCAGAACCTAGAGCGGGCCGAGAAAGAGCTCGGCCTTGTAAAGAAGCAGCTGGAGGACAGCCAAGGTATGTAGTAACATGCATGTATATTTAGGAAGGATAAATGGTTCGTGCTGACTAAAGTGCCATGAACTTTATTAGGGGCCACGACCGGGGTGGCGGCCCTCAAGAAGGCGTTAACCGAGGCCAAGGACAAAGCGGCCAAGGAACGGGCCGCGCGCGACAAGCACAAGGCTCAGATCAGCGAGGTCCAGCAAGAGCTCTAGGACGCCGTCAAGAAGTACAAGTCCCTGGAGCATGATTCTAAGATGCAAGGGTCCGAACTTGCGAAGGCCCGCCAGAGCACACAAGATGCCCGAGCCAAAGGCCAGAGCGCCCTTCAGGAAATCCAGGCGGCCAAGAAGATCGCCGCTGATAAGGCTTTCGTTATGCAAAGCATGTCTATCAAGGAAACACTCCTTTTACTTACCCGAATTTGGAGCTCTCCAGGGTCGTTTGCGGATTTCCCGCGCAGTGTAGCGGATGCTGCCGAGTTCTATCGAGCCGAATAAGGGAGTTCTATGGAGAAGCTGTTCTGGTGTCAATACCTTGGACCAGAACATCCGGTGCCCTTCAGCGATCAGCTGAAACAGCTGGTCGGGTTGCATAAGGCGGCCGAGCTAGCCACGGAGGACCTAATAGTCCGACTATGGCCTACCGAGCCCATGCCTAGTAGCTACTTCGGACTGGTGAAGCAGCTTGTGGGTGCCTGCCCACAGCTTGAAGTTATAAAGCGGTCGGTCTGTATCGAAGGTGCCCGGATGGCCTTTGCCCGCGTCAAGATGCACTGGGCGAATATGGATGCCTAGAAGCTAATGACCGAGGGGCTGCCTGAGGGCAAGGAGCACCGCCGACCCGAGTTATATTTTGATGGTGTCCTGGAGGGATCCCACCTTGTCGAGGAGCAATGTATGAAGGATGTTATATTCCCATGAAAGCATTCGTATTATCCTGTCCTGTAATATGGAACAATGATGCTATGTAATATAATGCTTGTGATTTTAAAATTTTACCTCCTGTGCGACCGTTTATGAAATCTGAGGGTTGACCAGTCGTCGGCTTCTACCCCACGTAGATAGTACGGGGGTGTTTAGGGTAAATCTAAACACTATTTAGTCCATATTCTGGTCCTTAAAGGAGGTGTTTAGCGCAACGAACAAGGCAATCAGACTATACGGCCTTTATCGCCCTCACTTAGCCATAGGAGTTTGAGAATGAGAATTTTGGCGAAACCCCTCGTATTCGGAAGGCCGATCTAGGGGCTCTATACACCTGATCGGATAAAAACCGATTCCTCGTGTAAAGCAGAAAAAATCCTCTAAGGATTTGAAACCTCTCGAACAGCTGACCAGCTCTCGCTGCATCATGACAGTCAGTTTTCGGCTTTCTCTAGTGAGGTGCTTGTCCGAAAGAACCGGGACACAATCGCAGTAGTTCTCCCTTTACTACCCTAGCCGATATAGCGGAACATAAGGTAGTAAGCACAGGAGCCGGACAACCCAACTATTGACCAAAGACATGATTCGGAGCTGATGCATATAATGCAATGAATTTGGGGTGCCAAACTGTATTGTAAAAAGTGTTCAGACTTTGTTGCCGTATTGCGGGGCGCGATGAAGCCCGTGGTGAAGTAAAATGTACCAGAGTGTATGTGTGCAATGAGTAATAAATACAAAGGTAAGAAAAAGGGGAAAATTAAGTAATAAGCTAACGCTACCATTTATTTTACCATTTGTAAAGTGATTAATACGTCGAAGCGTACTTGTACAAGTAATTGGATAAGCAAGTAAGTCTATTTAGCATGCCATGACCAAGAGCGAGCTGCGTGCAGGTATGTAAAACAGGTATAGCAATCGTTAGCAGAGAGCACCTGGGCATTCCCTTGTACGCCAAAGCTCCTTGCCTCATTGGTGTGTCCGACAAACGGGTTGTTGGAAGAAACCTCGAAAAGAGAAAAACCCAAAATGAAAAGGAAAAGTGAAGGTGTGCGAATCCTAGGGTCGGTCGAGCCGCACTGTGGATCGCGGGCTAGCTATGCCTCCATCGATGCCCATGGATTTTGAGTGCGTAGTTATGTACACGCGGTACAAATGCCGCCATTTGATTGGGACTGTGACGAAGGCCAAATTGCTAGTTAAGCTCTTGACGAGCCGGGCTGTCTTGCTACAGGATAGTCCGGACTCTCTTAATGGTGTCCGGGGGCTCGGCCGTCGAATTAAGGTTCTGCCCGAAAATGCCACGCTGTACTTCTGCTTCTAAGGCCATGGTATGCTCCTCGGTACGGAGGGAGAGTTCTGTATTTCCATTGACTGTTATGACGCCACGTGGTCCGGGCATCTTGAGCTTGAGATAAGCGTAGTGAGGTACTGCATTGAATCGAGCAAATGTGGTTCGTCCAAGCAGTGCGTGATAGCTGCTACGAAAGGGGACGATGTCGATGATTAACTCCTCACTTCGGAAGTTGTCCAGAGATCCTAAGACAACCTCTAGTGTGATTGAGCCCGTATAGCGGGCCTCTACGCCTGGTATGAATCCTTTAAAGGTAGTCCTTGTGGGCTTGACCCATGATGGGTTAATGCCCATTTTGCGCACTGTATCCTGATAGAGCAGATTGAGGCTGTTGCCACCGTCCATGAGGACTCGCATCAGGTGGAAAACATCAATGACTGGGTCTAGGACTAGTGCAGCTAATCCGCCATGCCAGATACTGGTCGGATCCCAACAATCAAAAGTGATCGGGCACGATGACCATGGATTGAATTTTGGGGCGACTCGCTCTATCGCACAGACGTCCCTGAGTGCGCGCTTGCACTCCCTCTTGGGGTTGTGTGTAGCATATATCATGTTCACCGTTTTGACATAAGGGCGAAACTTATTCTGTCCCCCCGTGTTTGGCTGCAGGGGCTCCTCGTCGTCGTCCTCGCTGTGCGATCCCTTTTCCTTGTTTTCGGCATTTAACTTGCCGCCTTACTTAAAAACCCAGCAATCTCTGTTGGTATGGTTGGCTGGTTTGTATGGGGTGCCATGGATTTGGCACGGATGGTCAAGTATGCGGTATATGCTGGATGGTCCCCGATTGTTTCTTTTATACGGCTTTTTCCATAGACTAGACTTGGGGCTGCTGAATCCGGCATTGACAGCAGTGTCATCGGTGTTGTCGTCATTGCTTCGGCGTTTGTGTTTGCTGTGTCGGAGCTTGCCGTTGCGGTTCTTAACCTTAGAGGGGCCTGCCTCGCTGGTTGTGTTTTTGCTATGAGCCAACCAACTATCCTCACCCGCGCAAAAGCGGGTCATGAGTGCCGTGAGGGCTGCCATAGATTTCAGTTTTTCTTGGCCGAGGAGGCGGGCGAGCCATTCGTCGCAGATGCTATATTTAAAGGCCGCTAGGGCTTCAGCATTCGGATAGTCGACGATCTGGTTCTTTTTGGTTTGGAACCTAGTCCAAAATTTCCTGGCTGACTCTCCAGGTTGTTGGGCTATGTGGCTTAAATCATTGGCGTCTGGTGGCCGGACATATGTACCTTGGAAGTTGTCGAGGAAGGGTTCTTCCAAGTCCTCCCAGCTGCCGATAGAATTTTCAGGCAGGCTATTTAACCAGTGCCGAGTTGGCCCTTTGAGATTTAGTGGGAGGTATTTTATAGCGTGAAGGTCATCTCCGCAGGCCATGTGGATATGGAGAATAAAATCCTCGATCCATACCGTGGGGTCGGTTGTTCCGTTGTATGATTCAATGTTAACGGGTTTGAACCATTCGGGGAATTCGTGATCCATTAATTCATCGGTGAAGCAAAGAGGGTGTGCGGCGCCTCTATATCGCGACGTAGCTCCGATGGAGTTCGTCTGCGGTTGTCGGCTCAGGCGTGACTAGGTTTGTCATCTCCGAATAGGTAGCCATCATCACGTGTCGAGGAACATCCTTGCGATCCGTAAATCGACCGGGTATATCCTGCTTTATTGTTCAGGTCGTGTCGAAGGTCATATGTATGACCGTGAGCTGATTTGCCTCTACCTTTGCGATGAGGCGGGGCGGGCTGGTGTTCGGCTTGAGTTGCCGCTTTGTCCCATCCACGTGGTTGTCGGTCAGCCACATTGCGCGATGGTGGTATGTGTTCCGGCGCCTCATCGTCGAACTGAGGTAGTAATTTGTGCTTCGGGTAGCTTTTGGCCGGGCGCTTGAGGCCGTATTCTTCGGCTGCTAGGACGACGGTCCATTTATTGTTGAGCAGATCTTGGTCAGCTCGAAGCTGCTGCTGCTTCTTTTTCAGGCTCCTTGTAGTGGCTATTAGCTGGCGCTTGAAGCGCTTCTGCTCAAGAGGTTCCTCAGGCACGACGAAATTGTTGGTGCCGAGGCTCACCTCGTCCTCAAAGAGCGGAAGATAACTTCCATCCTCTGAGTCTTCATGCGTGGCCTGTTTACCAGCGCTGACCTGCCCATCTTCCCGTTCATCTTGTTCATTAGCTGTATCAACAGGTTCTTGGTTGTCTTCGGCACCTTCTGGAGTGTTATCTTCTCCTGTGCCGGTATTGCTGTCTTTACTGCGGCATGACTTACAGCGGCACCGCTGACGCCGACGCTTGGATTGTGTTTCGGAAGGTTTATCCTCAGCTGGATCTTCCTTGTCATCGCCGCTGTTCTCCTTTGGTGCATCCACCATGTACACATCGTACAAGGAAGTGGCCGTCCAGCGTCCGATGAATGGCGGGTCCTGGGCCTCTTCATCTCCGGCATCATCGTCCATACCGTCAATGACATCGGAGCCATAATCGAGCATGCCAGTTAAGTCTTCGACAATGGCTCTAAAGTGGGTGGCGGGTGGGGAGCGAAATTCCTTACCACCAGCTTCTAGTTCGAACCGGGTATAGTTCAGCTGTAAATCCCCTGTCAAGGACAGGTTTTTAATGATTTTAGCACGTCACCCAAAGGCGAATGCTGGAAGATGTCTGTGGCACTAAATTTGAAGATCGATAAACGATCCAGTTCGGCGTCCGCGTGCTCACATGGTTCGGAACTTACGGCCGGAGGCGAGTCCGGAGTTCCGGTGGCACAGGTATCGTATGAGATCAAGTCTATGTGCGGCTCCAATGCTGGGGAATCTGTGGTCTCCATGGCAGGGTTGAGCCTCTAGTCCTTGGATGGCACAGTCTGCTCTGGGTTTAAGGCCAGAGCGGTTACGGGAGCTATCTCCTGGATGCCGTCCGACGGCAGATTTAGGTCATGTCTCTCGAGGTGGCCAGGAGTGGTAGCAGCGGTCTCAAATCCGGCGAAGATCAAGTCTCCACGGATGTCCGCAATGTAGTTCAAGCTCCCAAACCCAACCTGATGGCCAGGGGCGTAGCTCTCGATCTGCTCCAGGTGGCCAAATGAGTTGGCCCGCAGTGCGAAGCCGCTGAACACGAAGATCTATCCGGGGAGAAAGGTTTCTCCTTGGACAGCGTCACTATCGACGATTGAAGGGGCCATCAAACCTTTCCTCGATGGCACAGTGGAACTCCCAATGAAAGCACTAATGTCGATGTCAAAACCGGCGGATCTCGGGTAGGGGGTCCCGAACTGTGCGTCTAAGGTCGATGGTAACAGGAGACAGGGGACACGATGTTTACCCAGGTTTGGTCCCTCTCTATGGAGGTAATACCCTACGTCCTGCTTGATTGATATTGATGAATACGAGTGTTACAAGAGTTGATCTACCTCGAGATCGTAATATCTAAACCCTAGAGGTCTATCTTGTATGGCTATGGTAATGAATCTCTCCCCCTCCGTACTAAGTCCTCTGGTTTATATAGACACCGGGGAGATCTAGGGTTACACAAGGTCGGTTACAAAGAAAGGAATCTACATATTCGGTCGCCAAGCTTGCTTTCCATGCCAAGGAGAGTCCCATCCGGACATGGGTGCAGTCTTCGGTCTTCGCATCTTCACAACCCATTAGTCGGGCCCATGGCTAACAGGCTGGACGCCCTAGGACCCCTTAGTCCAGGACTCCCTCAATCACCTGTATATATTGTAACAGACTCCGATGGATACAATTGAGTTGCATCATATAGTCTTCTACATGGTATCAGTTTTCTTCCGATCTCCATCGCTTCCGCTCTAGGCCGTCGCCATGCTCCCCGCCGCCCCCGCCGCTGCCGCCTCCTCCTCTTCTGCCGCTGTCGCTTCCTCTCCATCGCTATCGTACCTAAACCCTCATCCTCCCACACCGCCGATGTTGCTTTCACTCCAAGCCACCACCGCACCCAAACCGTAACTCTCCCACGCTGTCGCCGCCGCTGCCTCCTTCCCAAGCCGCTGCTGCCGCTTCCCCAACTCTACCCATCTAAAACCATAAAACCTCCTAGGCTGCTGCAGCTAACTCTCCCCTCAGCCGCCACCGCCACCCTCCAACTTACCCTCCTGCCGTCGCTTTTGCCTAAGCCGCCGCCGCACCTTCACCATGGTTGGTTCCGCTTCCTCCCTCGACGGCTCCACCACCGTTCTCGCCTTCACCTCTGATCGCCTCAACGAACTTCACATCAAAGACCATGTCCCCATCTCAGGCTCGACTCCCCATCCTAGAATGCATGGCACACCTACTTCGCGCTCCTATTTCGCTCCTACCGCCTCATCGACCATGTTGATGGGAACATCGACATCCGCAACATGAAAGGTGACGATGAGTGGCTGGCCGTCGACGCACGCATCATCAAGTGGATGTTCCTCATGTTCTCGTGAGGGCTCTTTGACATGGTGAACTGTCGCGACTCATCCACACACGTCATCTGGACATGGCTTTGCGACCTCTTCCTCGATAATCAGCTCCAACGCCACGTGTTCCTCGAAGGGGAGTTTTTCGCCATGCAGGAAAACAATCTCACGATCGACGGTGTCAGTGTTCTGGGAACGGGGGTACCCAGACTTGCCTGCCTGCGGCCCACGGCGTGGCTCCATCGACGGCCTAGTATGGCCCAGCTTCGACATCAACTACTCAAGACCCTCGCGAGGGGCCAAGGCTCGCGAGGTGGACGACGCCAAGACCTTCACGTGGGGCGGCCTGCCCAGGATGGCTCCCGAGGAGCGGAGATTTCTATGCAAGGTTCACCTTGCGAGGTTCAGATGATGTGAGCCATGACGACCAAGGCCAAGCAGGCGCCAGTGGGCGCAGTGTACCAGTTTCCTCTTTGGTGCTAAGGAGGCCAGCACAGGCATAGAGTCCCGAGGAATCAAGCAAAGGTTTTCATTCTGGTGCAAAAAGACCAAGACCGCCAGGATGGCAGGACGGAGGTCATCGCCGAGTCCACCGCGGCGTCACCACCAGACGCTTTTGCAGGCAAAGACCACTTTTTTCAGGATCGCATGTACTAGTTTTCTCCCTTGGAATTTGGCCGTTGTGGGATCCCTTCCCGCCTACATTTGGGAAGAGGACCAAGGCCCCTACAAATATAGCAACATCACCACCGTAGTAGGGGGACAGATCATTCAGATCATCCTCACACCCACCAACTCACCGAGCACAAGAACACCTCTCCAACTGAGGTCGTTCTCCTCTGTACTAGTTTATCCTCAGCCCCTCGACGCAAATCCACCACAAAGCAAGAGTAGGGTTTTACACCGCAAGGTGGCCCGAACCTGGGTAAACAGTTATGTCTCTTGTCCATTTAGTTCGTTGAGCTAGGCCATGAGATCAGCAAGCAGGCAGACTGGGAGGATGAGTTCTTCGCACGCACCCCAGAGTTTGAACCTCTCAAGGGTCGGCGGAACCTGAAATCCGACAGTTGGCGGTGCCAGGTAGGGGTGCATCGAACCGCCACTCTGTCCGCTTCGCTCCACTGTCGGCTCTCATGGCGGAAGCTCCTCCATCGACCAGATCGGCACGCACCTTCGGAGAGGTTGAGGGCCTCCGAGCTTTTGCCCCTGCCCTACGGCGGGTGCAGTGGCCACCCAAGTTCAGGCCGGAGCTGCCGCCCCGACATGATGGCGCGACGGATCCAACAGGCTTTCTCCAAGCGTACGAGGAAGTTGTGTTGATGGCCGCCGGCGATGACAAGGCCATGGCCAACTGGCTTCCTATGGCCCTCACAGGCGCGCCGAGCGCCTTGCTGCTCAACCTGCCAGGGTCTTATGTGGCCTCCTGGGAAGAACTGCGCAGCCTCTTCGCCGCGCGCTTCGCAGCTCCGGCGCCCCATGCCGTCGCGACCCTCCTCACTGGTTTGCGGGCATCGCCCTCGGATCGCCATGTTAAGCAGTTCCTTTGCTAGGCGGGTGCCGCTCACGAGCAATGGGGGCCTCCGCCGGGCTAGGAGGCACCCAAGGCAGACCTCACCTTTGACTCGAGGGACCATCCTGCGAGCACCACGGGTGCCGGCGCGCTCCCGATGCTCTGCACCCTCACCATCTGCAACATGGCGGTCACCAAGACCCTCATTGACGGTGGAGTCGGCCTCAATGTGCTCTCTGTTGAGGCATTCGGCTTGATTCATGTGCCTCATGGACGGCTCCGCCCCACCAAACCCTTCTCTGGGGTCATCTACGGCTCCACCAGCCCACTTGGGTAGATCCGCCTCCCTGTCACCTTCGACACCCGCGACAACTACCGCACTGAGCTCATCGACTTCGACATCGCCCACATTGGCCTCCCTTACAACACCATCCTCGGGTACCCGGCCTTGGCCCAGTTCGTGGCAGCAACCCACCCTGCCTACAATCTCATGAAGATGCCGGGGATCAGTGACGTCCTCACTGTGGCCGGGGACACCAAGGAAGCCTTGTCGGCCCTCAAGCTCGCCTTCAGTGCCACGGCTACTATGCGGCCAGGTGAGGAAGGAGCCCCGAATGCTATGGGGGCTGCACCAGCAAACAGGAAGCAACTATTCTCCCAAGATCACGCCAAGACGAAGCAAGTATCAGTTGATGAGGATGGGGCGTCGGGCGCCACCTTCACCATAGGTGTCGGCCTCCCTTCAGATCAAGACGAGGCGTTGGTCAGCTTCTTGCGCAAGAACAACGATGTATTTGCATGGGAGCCTAAGGATCTGGTCTGGATCCTGAGGGGGGTAATCGAGCATCACCTAAGGGCATGCCCTAACGTGCGCCAATGAAGCAAAAGACGCGGCGGCATTTCATAGAAAAGCAATCGTTCATCGTCCAGGAGACTCGCAAACTGCAAGAAGCCGGTGTCATTCGGGAGGTGCGGTACCCGGAATGGCTGGCGAATCTGGTCGTCGTCCCCAAGAAGGGCAGGAAGGAGCGCATGTGCATCGACTTCACCAACCTCAACAAGGCTTGCCCCAAGACCCCTTCCCACTTCCGCGTATCGATCAGATCGTCGACTCCACCGCCAAGTGCGACCTGCTATGTTTTCTGGATGCATTCTCAGGCTATCACCAAATCAAGATGGCAGTGCAAGATGTTGAGAAGACGGCTTTCCTGACCCCATGCGGGGTGTATTGCTACACCTGCATGCCGTTCGGGCTGCGTAATGCCGGAGCAACTTTCCAGCGGCTAATGCACATCACTCTGGGCCGGCAGCTCGGGAGGAACGCTGAGGCCTATGTTGACGATATAGTGGTGACATCTCAGGTGGCAAGGACTCTCATTGAATACCTGGAGGAAACATTCGCCAGCTTGCGCAAGGTGGATCTACGGCTCAATCCGGAGAAATGCATGTTTGGCGTCCCCTCCAGCAAGCTGCTGGGCTTTTTGGTGTCGCATAGGGGAATCGAGGCCAACCCCGAGAAGGTCTAGGACATAGAAGGGATGAGCCCGCCACATACCCTCAAGAAGATGCAGAAGCTGGCGGGCTGTGTGACATCGTTGGGGCGCTTCGTCTCCAAGCCGTGGGAGTGCACCCTCCCATTCTTCAAGCTGATGAAAAAGAAGGGACCATTCGAGTGGACTCCGGAGGCCGACGCGGCATTCCAAGACCTGAAGAAGTACCTCACCAGCCCGCTGGTGATGGTAGCGCCATGCCCCCTCGAGCCACTGGTGCTCTACCTGGCCACCACCCCTCACTCGGCCAGCACGGCGCTGGTGGCAGTCTGGGAGGAACGCCCGGCCAAGGACTCTCAAAGCAGCACCCCGCGGCCGGCCGGAACGCATCGGTTCTAGGATGTCGCTCCTAAGGCCTCGGCTACCCCAATAGAAGACCAAGCCCCTCAGGACGGAGCTCATGGGGCCCTGACTGCCTCGACCGGTGACCAGCCTCCTGAGACCATCGGGCCTCAGGAGGCGCAATGTGTCACCCACACTTCCGCCCTCGTCGAGCACCCGGGGTACTTCGTCAGTACGGTGTTGCGCGATGCGCGGGTGCACTCCCATGTTGCGCGATGACACAAAAGCTCTAGCTCGTGCTTCTCGTCGCCTCATGCAAGTTGCACCACTACTTTCAAGGCCACCCCATCAAGGTCGTCTCAGCTTACCCGCTGGAGAGAGTGCTCAGGAGCCCCAATGCAGCAGGAAGGGTGGCAGAATGGAACATCGAATTGCAGGCATTCCAGTTGGAGTTCAGCACCACCAGAGTCATCAAGGGCACCACATTCGCCGACTTCATAGCGGAATGGACTGACATCCCCAACCCCGAAGTGGGAGAGGACCGATCCCTCTCACTAGGGAGCGAGTCACCTGACGGCTGGGTCATGTACTTCGATGGAGCCTTCGTGCGTCAGGTCGTGGGGGCTGGCGTCGTGCTCATCTCGCCCACCCAGGACAAGCTTTACTATGCCATGCAGCTCTGCTTCCAGTAGGGGGAGAAGGTCTCCAACAACATCGCGGAGTACAAAGGCCTGATTGTCGGTCTCAAGGCTACAGTAACCTTGGGAGTGAAGCAGCTCACCATCAAGGGCGACTCCCAGCTCCTCGTTAACTTCTCCAACAAAGTATACAAGCTGAAGGACGAGCACATGGAGGCATACCTTGCGGAGGTACAAAAAATTGAGAAACATTTCTTGGGCCTGGAACTGCAGCATGTGCCGCACCGAACGAACAAGGAAGCTCACGACAACGCCAAGAGGGCATCCTGACGCTTCCCCCTAGGGTCATGGCGTCTTCGAGGAGCGGCTCTTCAAATCTTCAGCAGCCCCTCTTGCTGCGGAACCAACATTGCCTCAGGAGGATCTCCCACCATCGGCCCTCTCAGGAGCCCCCGCTTGCGGCCCAACCTCGGGAGCGCATCTACTTCTCACACTCGAGCCTCAGGAGGGGTGCTGGACCGAAGAGTTTAAGGCGTACCTTCTTTAGGGGACCCTGCCGGAGAAGGAGGATGCAAAGCATTTGGCTCGACAGGCCACTGCCTACTGCATCCAAGACGGTGGGCTCTATAGGAAATAGCAAAATGATGTTTCTTTGCGGTGCATCTCCAGGGAGCAGGGACATGAGTTGTTGGCTGACATACACGGCGAGAACTGCGGGCATCACTCTTCATCGCGCACCCTCATGGGTAAAGCATTCCGCAACGGGTTCTACCGGCCCATGATGCTCAATGATGCCATAGAGCTGGTGAGATCTTGTGAAGCATGCCAATTCCATGTGAAGCAGATCCACCAGCTCGCTCAGGGTCTCTAGATCATCCCGCTCTTGTGGCCATTTGCGGTCTGGAGGCTGGACATCTAGGGGCCGTTTCCTTGGGCGTCCCGGGTCTACCGCTACCGCTACATCACCATGGACAAATTCACCAAGTGGGCGGAGGTGGAGGTTGTCCGCACTATCCCACCCTGCTCGGCAGTCAAGTTCATCAAGGGCCTCATGAGCCGGTTCGGGGTCCCCAATCGCATCATCACCGACAACGGCTCGCAGTTCACTAGCAACCTTTTCAAAACATATTGTGCTAACCTTGGATCGCAGATATGCTACGCCTCAGTGGCACACCCCAGGAGCAACGGCTAGGCCGAATGCGCCAAGGCAGAGGTCCTGAGAGGCCTCAAGGCAAGAACCTTCAAGAAGAAGCTCGAGGCATGTGGCAGGGGTTGGCTGGACGAGCTCCAGTCCATGCCACGGTCCATCCGCACCACCGCAACCAAGCAAATAGGCGATACTCCATTCTTCCTCGTCTATGGAGCCGAAGCGGTTCTCCCTCATGAGGTCAGGCATTGCTCCGCGCGGGTCTTGGAGTTTGACGAGGCACGCCAGGATGCCTCGTGGGGATGGACCTCGTGCTGGGGGAGGAACGCCAGCGTCAAGCCGTGCTCCGAGCAGCAAGGTACCAGCAGGCGCTGCGGTGGTACCACTGCCGCAGCGTCCGCTCCAGGATGCTCCAGGTGGTTGATCTCATCCTGAGGCGGGTGCTCTCCAGGGAGGGGTTGCATAAGCTTTCACCCATGTGGGAGGGCCCGTTCAGGAACACCCGTGTCGCCAGGGCTGGCGCCGTGTGCCTGGAGACACATGAGAGGATCCCCATCCTGAACGCCTGGAACATCCAGCACCTCTGGAAGTTCTACCCATGAAGCAAGGCCCCATGCCTGTGAAGGTCTCCGCTCGTGACACTCTCACATAATAAAGAGTGGGGCTGTACATGCCTCGGAGTCTCTAGAGTGCCACCCTCGGGCCTTGGGGGCTCCCTCCCACGTCCTAGTGGTAACACTTAGCTCCGCGTAGGTGAGAAGACTAGACTAGGTGCAGGACGCGGCTGTTCATTTCCTTGCTTTCCGTAGCTGGTTTGCAACTTCTTCATGGAATTTGGAGTTCTTGCGTTTTTTTGATGGACAAGTTGAATTCTCCCCTTTTATTTATCTCGCATTTTAGTCTTGGCTCAGGGGAGCGGCAGTTTCCCATCGCTCCTCCTCGCGTGTCTCTCGCGTGGGGGCTGGGCTGGGCAGGTGTGTGCGCGTGTTGGGTTCGCCCAAGCCGCAAACACACTTCGCCAAAGCCCTGTCACCCCAGAGCCTCAATTTCCAGGGCTTCAGCTTCCTTGATCCTCGCGAGGCGCTCTCGAATGAGCTCGTGGGCCTGAGCACAATCTAAGTCTGTGCCCCTCGGGCAGCGTGACGCGGTGCACTAAGCCACAACTAACTCATGCCTGGGGGGCTCGCGCAAGGAAGAAAAAGGCACCCTGTCAGATTTTCTAACATCTCTGGAGCTCAACAACATGTCCTGAGGCCGATGGCTCCTGAGTTGTCGGGAAGGGAGCTTCACCAGATGCCAAAGGGCGCGCCCTCGCGGGATGGGAAACTAAACTACCGCGAGCCTGCCAAGCTAAGTTACCCAAACCACGTCTATTCGGAACATAGATAGCATATCGTAACATCAAAATAATAAGCATAGCATAGTGGCATAAGTGCCGCAGTTCATTACACACCCTAGCGGGGCCATCTACTTTCTCTCAAAATGTAGGAAAAAGGAAAGGTTAAACAAAAGTGCCCCGCACGGCCACAGTAGCTCCCGAGCCAGGCTCCAGCAGCCGCATGCTCCGCGGGAGTCCTCCTCCCGCTTGACCGGAGCACGGTGGCGGGACAACCCGTCGCGTTCCCCGATCCGAGCCCGGCAGCGGGGCGGTGATACATCTCCAACGTATCTATAATTTATGAAGTATTCATGCTGTTATATTATCATTCTTGGATGTTTTACAATCATTTATTGCAATTTACATCATTTTTTGGGACTAAACTATTGACGCAGTGCCCAGTGCCAGTTGTTGTTTTTTGCTTGTTTTTTACATCACAGAAAATCAATATCAAACGGACTCCAAACACCGCGAAACTTTTTGGAGAATTATTATGGACCAGAACACCCAGGATGGGCCAGAGCTGCACCTGGGGGGGGGTGCCCCAAGGGGGGCACAACCCAGCAGGGCGCGCCCAGGTGGGTTGTGCCCACCTCGGTGGCCCCCGCCCCCCTCTTTACCCTATAAATAAACAAATATTCCAAAAACCCTCAAGGTGAACCTAGATCAGAAATTCCACCGCGGCAAGGCTCTGTAGCCACCGAAAACCAATATAGACCCCGTTCCGGCACCCTGCCGGAGGGGGAATTGTCGGTGGGAATGACACCTATGGGATCACAAGAATCCCTACTACGGTTGCGGGGCGCGGGGTCATGAGAAGAGCGGATCAAACAGATAGCACACGGTTCGTTTATCCAGGTTCGGGCCGCGGGGATGCGTAAAACCCTACTCCTGATTTGGTGGATTGTATATCTGTGTTCTTGAGCTAGCTATGGGCCGTGAGGAGCTCCAAAGAGTTGAATCCTCCTCCTGGTCGCCTCGGGCCTCCTTTTATAGGAAAGGGGTTGCCACAGTAGCACACAGGAGGTGGAAAGGGTACAGTGATGTGAGGTTATCCCTCGCATTACATGACAAGGCGCATTTAATGCGTCTTACCCAGGTGTCCTTGCTTTATCGGGGACGGGGGAGAGCCCTGTCTCGTCCGTCGCCGCTCCCTCTCGCGTCGACACGCGCCCTGGCCAGCGGCGCCCGCGATGCCATGTAGGCAGGCAGGTAGCTGAGGTGGCGCAGTGGTGGGTCTCCATGAAGATCTTCATGCCGCCACGTAGGTGCCTGCCCAGCTGGATGGGTCGGCAGCTGCATGCGAACGACGGTGGAGGTTTGACTGGTGTGGGCCTGATGGTGGCCCTACGGGTGTTCTTGGCAAGGGCCTTGCCGGGGCCCCGCAAGGGTCTTGCCGTGGCGCCTGCTGTCATCCCCGGCAAGGCTCTTGCCGGGGGCCTTGTGGTCCTCCTTGGCTGGGATCCCGCCAAGGATCATCATCTCCTAAAGGGTGTATCTGATCTTGAATGTCTTCACAAAGATCTGCAAGCCACCACGGGGATGTCTCCCGAATCCTTGCCCCATGGGGGCAGTGGACTCAAGGGTGACTCACTCCATAGGTGTGGGGCGAGCTGCCATGGCAAGGGTCTTGCCGGGTTTGGTAAAACCGCCTCCCGGCAATGATCTTGCCGGGGGTCCGCTTCGTCCCCTTTGCTCTTTGTGGTCTTGGTCTTGGCGTCGTTCTGCTTCTCCTGAGCTTCGGCCTTACCTAGGCTCACCTCCCTTGCCTTGCTCAGTGTGGTGGTGCCCATGGCTCAGACTGCCCGTGCATAGTTATAGGGGTACACAGGAGCCCCCGGTCCTGGGCCACAGGTAAGCGCAATCGCGTCATTGGACTAGGCCCAAAAACGGTGTGCGGGCAGGCGGGGCGGTTTTTACCGCGGTAAGTCTCTTCGCGCGTTGCGCTTCCCATGCTTCCAGCGCATGGCGCGGCGTGGGGAGGCATGTGTGACATGGGTGGCATGCGTGGGGTTGCTTCCCGCGGGCATGCGTCACATCACAGTTAATGTGAAAGGAGGCGGCCCACATTTTTCCCCCATAAGAAGGAATAACCGTGGGTGCGCTGCTCACTTCCCCTTCTTCCCTTGTTCCTTTTCCAATCTCAGAGCCGCCGTTCCCTCTCTTCCTTCCTTCCTAAGCTTTCGCTGTCGCCCACCGCCGCTGCTTTGCCATCCCCCTTCCTCAGCCCTCTGAACTTCTTGGTCGCCATGGCTCCCAAATTCGCCAAGGGCAAGGGGGTGGCTAAGGGCGCCGGGACGGTGGAGCCGCCGGAGAGCGCGCTGTCGCGGGACCGGACGAAGTCCGCCTTCTTCTTCCCCTTGACGGTTGATGTTCAAGAGCTCCGAGCCTCCTTCAAGCCCCTATGGGGAGTGAAGACGGGGGGAGAGGATTCGGGACACCCGGCGACACGCATCATTCCTGCTGCTTGCGCTGATCCTGCCTCGAATCGGTACCCCTTCTTCGTTGATTACTTTTCTTGCGGGTTATGCCCTCCTTTCTCCGATTTCTTCTGCGACGTTATGCGCACCTTCGGCTTTCGCCTCTTGGGTTTTACTCCGAATGCGGTGGCGTGCATGGCTTTCTTCGCGCATCTTTGCGAAGGCTTTGCCGGGGTGCAGCCCAACACGGCGCTCTTCTGCCATTACTTCTTCCCTTGAATCCAGCCGGGAGGAGCCGTCTCCGGTTGCGTCACCTGGATCCCAAGATCCAAGGGGGCGTACCCGAACGGTGCCGTGAAGGAGAGGTGGGAGGAATGGCGTGGCCGGTGGTGCTGGATTGAAGATGAAAACCCGCCGGAATTCTGCAAGGTCCACCGAGTGCCGCCGGTCCGCGGCAGCGATTGGAGCGATGTCGACGCCGCCGACGGGAGGCTCACCGTCGCCACCACCAGGATTCTCCGGCTCACCCAGGCCGGACTCACCCTTGAGATGATCGGCGCGGACTTCATTCGCCGCCGGATCGCGCCGTTGCACAGCAAGGGGAGGCCAGCATGGCTCTTTACGAACCCGGCTGACATTATGAGACTCCACTCCGGCCTCGATCACAACTTCACAGTGCTGGCGCATGCCCACTTCTGCCAGCGACTTTTCCAGCTTGATGTGTGTCGTGATGGCGAGGTCGAGCAGACCGGCAATGTCGTGAGGGCTGCCGCAAAGGTTGGCAAGGCCCTCAAGGGGCCATTTTTCAAGCTGCCAGTGGGGGTGGTCCCGTTGTGCAACAATTCGCGTTGGTCCGAGATCATCGCCATGATGCCGGATTGTAATGCGCACGGCCCTGCCCCGAGCTGGGAGGAGCCGAAGGACGAGGATGTGCAGAAATTCTTCGACACCCTGATTGAGGTGTACGTCAATGCCGACGCCGAGCGGTGGATTATCATGGCCACCACCTAGGCAGAGCTGGACTACATCGCCACTAGGGCGAGGGAGGCACAGCTTGCCATGGAGGCCGGCAGCGTCGGGGGTGTGGAGGACAAGGCCGCAACGGGGGCAGAGGAAGAGGAGCTCACTCGGTGGCGGCGGCCTCCGGGGAGGTCAGCAGCTCCGACACCGGAGCTCCTCTTGTCGAGGACGCGGCCGACGAGTCATCGGGGGAGGAGGAGGACATGGCGGCGGGCTCGACGCCAACCATGGGAAGAGGGCAAGTCCCGCGGCGGGCTGGCTTCGGTGAGATGGTCCCGCCCGGCAGGGCTGCGCGGCCTCAATTGACCCTGGAGGGGTCTGGGCGCCACATCAGGGCCACGGTAGCCAAGAGGCTGACAAAGGCCGCTGAGAAGAAGAAGACCACAGCCCTTCCTCATCCGGGCGTGCACAAACCCCGCCGCCTCCTTCGCCTCCTCCGGCAGGCGTCGACTCGGATATTGATGTGGAGCTCCCTTTTGATCTCGGGCCTCTCAGCCCGGAGAGGAAAAGGAAACTGGTGGAAGAGGAGGAGACGGATGACGGGTAAGTTCTCCGTTCCTTACTGTCATTTCAATTTCGTCGAATTGGGTCGCTTGTCTTGATCCATTTTTGCTTCCGTAGGGAGACAAAGATGTTGGCCCAGAGGGTGAAGAGGGCGAGGACCTCGGCGAGCAGCCAGCCCTCGGCTGGGGCTTCAAAGACACCACTGGTGGTGCTGAGCAGCCCAGACAGCAGCCCCCGGCACAGCCCCCAGCGTAAGTTCGTCACCCTCTTCTTACTCGACATGTGGTAGGTGCTCGATGTTATGGTGCTGACCTTGCCGGGTTTGCAGGAGGGGAGTGGCAGCAGGAGGAGCCACAGAGGGCTACTCCTAACACACCACCGCCATCGACTACGCCGCCGCAGGGGGCGTCCCCGGCAAGGGCATCAGGCACGGAGCCCACACGCATGGAGGAAGAGGGGAACTTGGGCGCTGGTGGCTCTGTCGCGGCGCCAAATACTGGCGGAGAGGGGACTTCTGCTTCACAGCCTGGCACCGGTGAGTCGCCTGTCCTTCGTCTCTGTTTTTCCCTTACTCTTTTCTTGGCTTCATTGCTCCCGTTGCTGCCTAGGCCCTCCTTCAACAGGTATGGAGGACATGGATACCGTTGCTGGGAGCATTGCAGAGGAGGCCGCCAAGGATGCTGCCGAGGACACCGCGGCGGGGGCCGCCAAGGCGATCGGCGAGGCTTCTGCCGAGGGCGCCAGCGGTGGACCTGCCGGTGAGGCCGGCAAGGCCTCCGCCGAGGAAGAGGTAGTGGGTGACCAGCCTCCCTCCTCCTCAACCTCGGGCCTCGGCAGATATCTGAAGGTGGGCGACGATCTCTTCGTCCACCTCCCAGGGGCGTCAAGCCGGGCGCCCGCCGAAGGGGAAGTTTTCGACGGTGAGGTGCTTGCCGCCACCGGGCTCGAGGTGGTTGATGAGCCGGGCGTTGGTGGCGACGGTTCTCCAGAAGAGCAGCTTTTTCGTGCCATGGGGGCCAATTTCTGGAAGCTCCAAGTGCTCTACCATGCTCGCCTGGACAAGGTCAAGTCCAGGATGGCAACGGTGGACAACGCGGAGGTGGACTTCAAGGCGCGCGTTGCCGAGAAGCAGACCTGGTTCCCCCAGGCTCGCGAGGAGCAGAGGGCCTTTCAGGAGAAATTGGCCGAGCGCGATGTGTATCTCACCATGAAGATGGCCGACATCGAGAAGGCCCAGGAAAAGGCGGAGAACTTGGCTGCCGCGGCCGAGGCCGCCCAGAACCAGCATCAAGCCACCTTGGATTCCCAGGAAGAGGACCTCGCCGCGCGTGAGGCTAAGCTTGCCGCAGCTCTCCGTGGCAAGGATGAGGAGCTCGAGGCCCTTGTCGCGCAGCGGACTCGCGAGCTGGAGTAGAGGCACAAGGAGGCACTCGATGCCCAGGCTCTGGCCCATGCCGACAAGGTAAGGGAGTTGGAGGTGGCGCAGGACGAGCTGAAGGAGCAGGCCCTCAAGTTGTCCAATGAGAAGAGCACGCTCAACAGTGCCTTGGTGGAGGCGCAAGGAGCGGTCGTCAGCAGGGCTGGGGAGCTCTCCGAAGCACAGAACTCCGTCAGAGACCTCAAGCTAAAGCTGGAGGATCTCGAGAAGATGCTGTCGGAGAGAAGGGCTCGGGAGGAGATCCTGACCAGGAGCCTGGAGGAGGAGAAGCAGCTGCGGGCGAATGAGGCCGCCTCCCACTAGGATTATGTGGCGGGAGAGAACAGATGGATCAGCCGTCTGGAGGACACTACTAGAAAAAGGGCTATAGATGGGATTGACACTAATGGCGCACCAGACAAGCGGTGTGCCATTAGTATATACTAATGGCGCACCACCTTCCGATACGCCATTAGAGCTGAAACTACTAATGGCGCACCTGGTCCAGGGTGCGCCATTAGTATCAAAAAAAATTTTTTAACTAGTGCGCCTGTCCAAACATACTAATGGCGCATCCAGACACAGTGCGCCATTACTAGTTGTAACTAGTAATGGCGCACCTGTCGGAAAGTGCGCCACTAATGTTGTTTTTTTATTATATTTTTTTATTCCTTTTTTTGCAAAACTACTAATGGCGCACTGTTCCACCGTGCGCCATTAGTATGTTTTTTTTGCAAAACTACTAATGGTGCACCACCAGAAGGTGCGCCATTAGTAACCTGGATTACTAATGGCGCATTTAGAGTTGGTGCGCCATTAGTAAGTGGGCAGCAACAAGATATTTTGGACAGCCTCTCCTACCCACACTCACTTTATCCCCACTTCATTCTCTCCACCTCCTCCTTGTCTCGGGTGCCTCCTCTTTTTCACCTCATTTCCACCATAGATTCATTCAATTTATGTGGTTAAATTACCTTGTTTTGATAGGTAAGTAAGGGGGGAAGCTATATTTATGTTGTTCTCCCTACAACAATGTGCACATGCACTTTTTATGGCCTAGCTAGATCTATGTATGTTCGTGGTGTTGCATATGTTTGTGGTGTTGCATATGTGTTTGTGTTTGGAGGTGTACCGGTATTTGAAATGCGATAGTTGCCAATATTTTGCC
Organism: Triticum urartu; assembly: GCF_003073215.2. Lineage (NCBI taxonomy): Eukaryota > Viridiplantae > Streptophyta > Magnoliopsida > Poales > Poaceae > Triticum > Triticum urartu. The sequence continues at coordinate 333,392,416 of NC_053025.1, read as the reverse complement.
GGAATGTTGATTCATTTCCGTTTCGGCGAGAATTTTGGCATTAAGCATTCTTTTTGGTCCTATTTTTAGGGAAAGTCATGCCAAATTTTTTCTTGGTTCTAAAATATCGTTTTGCTCTACCCCGCAGGCGACCATGGTCCGCACGATGACCGAAGGCATCGTGAATAGGTTTTTGAGGTCCGCGAAGGCCGAGATGCTTCAAAAGAACGAGACGGAGATAAGATGTCCGTGTCGAAGATGCAAGCTGAAGAGCCTTATTGTGGACCCGGAATCTGGGCAGGTGCGGGACCACCTGCTCTTGCGTGGTTTCATGGATGGCTATCGGTGGCAAGGTGATGAAGATGACTACGAAGTCGTCCATGGGGGCCGGGCAAGAAATGAGGAAGGGCAGCAAGACAACCACCGTGGCTCGGGCGGGCGAGAAGGCAAAGAATCCCCAGGAGATGATCATGACGGTGATGCTATACACGGTCATCATGTAGAAGATGCAGGACATGATGATGAGGAAGATGCCGGAGCAGACGACGGGCATGATCATGAAGATGATGATGCCGGCGGAGCAGACGACGCTGGACCATCGATGGGCTGGGTGCAGGACCCTCATATTCAAGAGCTGCTTCTCATGCAGACGGATAACGCAAGAGCTGCCGCCCGAGAGAAAGCCAAGATGGATCAACTTGAGTTAGACGCGGTTACTCCATTGTATGAAGGATGCAGGCCCGAGGATACCCGCCTGAAAGTAACGCTCATGGCTCTAGAGATGAAGGTAAAACACAAATGACCGACGCATGCTTCGACGAGAACATGTCATTCTGGCACGAACGTCTTCCCAAGGGGAACAAGTGCCCGACCTGTTTGGAGGAGGCGAATAAAATCGTGTGTCCTCTGGATTTACCACACGTGAAATACCATGTGTGCATGAACAATTGCATCATTTATCGGGACGAGCACGCGGAGTCTACCATATGTCCGGTGTGCGGCGTCACTCGGTACAAGAAGAGGAAGAAAGCTCCTCGAAAAGTGGTGTGGTACTTTCCGATCACTCCTCGTCTGCAGCGGTATTTCGCAGACCCTAAGGTAGCAAAGCTCCTCCGTTGGCACGCGGATAGGGAGGAGAAGAAGCGAGAAGATGACGCAAATGATCCGGAGATAGATAAAAAAGACAAGATGCTGAGTCACCCTAAGGATGCGAGCCAGTGGCAAGCGTTGAACTTCGAAGACCTAGAATTTGGGAATGATCCAAGGAACATCGTGCTGGGAGCGAGCACCGATGGAGTCAATCCGTTTGGCAGCCAGAGAAGCACACATAGCACCTGGCCTATGTTTGTGTCGATGTACAACCTTTCCCCCTGGTTGTGCATGAAGAGGAAGTACATTCACATGAGTATGCTAATTGAAGGACCGAAACAACCAGGGAACGACATCAATCTTTATCTGGGGCTGCTGAAAGAGGATCTTGACACGCTGTGGAAAACGCCAGCCAATACGTGGGACGCCGCAGAGAAAGAATATTTCCCTATGAGAGCCGCGCTGCTCACGACGGTGCACGACTATCTCGGTTACGGATATGTCACGGGGCAGGTGGTCCACGGATTTTCTGGATGCGTCAGGTGCATGGATGACACAACGTATCGCCAGCTAGATAGAGATCCTGGGTCTTCGTAAACCGTGTTCATGGGACATCGAAGGTGGCTTCGCGACGATGACCCGATGGTGAAACCGAATCCCGAGGACGCCCGCGTACGAGGAGCGGCGAGGAAATAGACGAGCTGTTGAAAAATTGGAAAGATTGCCCACTGCTGGGAAAGAAGCAAAAGGCGCGAGAGCCGGGAAAGAAGCGAAAGGCGCCAGAGCCGCTGGTGAAGGTATGGAAAACGAGGTCTGTTTTCTGGGACTTGCCATACTGGAAGATCCACCATGTGCCTCACAGCCTTGATGTAATGCATATCACAAAGAACGTGTGCGAGAGTCTTCTTGGTACCCTGCTCAACATGCCAGAGAGGACCAAAGATGGGCAAAAAGCAAGGGCAGACTTGAAATCAATGGGCATCAGGCAGGAGCTTCACGCTATATATATGATGATGATGATGATGATGATGATGAGGCGAAGCAGGACACGGAAAGTCGTCGCAAAGGCAAAAAGGCCAAGAAGACCGGAAATGACTACCCTACCGCGTGCTTCACTCTAAGTCAGGAGGAGATCGAGAAGTTTTTCACCTGCCTCCTAGGAGTAAAACTTCCTTACGGTTACACGGGGAAGATAAGCAGATACCTAGACCCAGCGAAGCAGAAGTTCAGCGGGATGAAGTCTCATGACTGTCATGTGCTGATGACGCAGATACTTCCAGTTGCAATCCGTGGGATCATGGACGCGCACGTCTGTGAAACGCTATTTGGCCTATGCAACTTTTTCGACGTCATCTCTCGGAAGTCTGTTGGCGTGTGGCAACTCAGAAGGCTACAGGAAGAGATCGTGGTGATACTACGCGAGCTTGAGATGTACTTCCCGCCCGCATTCTTCGACATTATGGTGCATCTGCTGGTCCATATCATGGACGATATCATCCAATTCGGGCCGACGTTCCTGCACAGCATGATGCCGTTCGAAAGGATGAATGGTGTCATCAAAGGATACGTTCGCAACATGTCACGTCCAGAGGGAAGCACAGCCAGGGGCTTTCTGACCGAAGAGTGCATCTCCTACTGCACGAATTATCTAGGCATCGAGAACCCCGTTGGTCTGCCCGTCAACAGGCACCTCGGCAGGCTCGCTGGATGGGGTCACTGTGAGGGTCGCCGCGAAATGCATGTCGACTTCGAGGGTCGACTCGCCGACTTTGAACGAGCAAACCTAGTCGCGCTACAACACATAGACATGGTCGATCCTTGGGTGGTAGAGCACAAAACCTTTATTAAGATGACGTACAATGACCGAGGCCAACAGAGGACGGACGGAGATATACCCTCAGATTTAAAAGAGCACAACTCATGTTTCACGTGTTGGTTCAAGCAGAAGCTTCTGTCGTACCCTTTACAAGAGGATTCTTCCACGGAAGAACAACTCATATTCGCCTTGTCACAGGGCGCCGAGCACAACCTGATGACCTATGAGGCGTACGATATCAACGGCTACACATTCTACACCGAGGCCAAGGACATGAAGAGCGATGGTTATCAGAACTCCGGGGTAACGATGGAATCCTACACCGGTAATGACAAGGACAGATACTACGGAAGGATCGAGGAGATCTGGGAGCTGAGCTACGCTGGAAAGAAGGTCCCGATGTTCCGTGTCAGATGGGCGAAGAGCGTCCTAAAAGAAGACCGATATTTCACCACCATGGTTATACCCGAAGCCAAATCCAAGACCGCGGGCGCAAACGTCACCGCGAAAAATGAGCCATGGGTACTGGCTTCCCAAGTGGACCAATGCTTCTTCATTATCGACCCGTCAAAGCCCAGTCGTGTTGTCGTGAGGAGAGGCAAAAGGAAGATCATCGGAATGGATGGAGTAGCCAATGAGCAAGACTTCGACAAGTACGGTGACCCGAGGATCGAACATGACGACGATGATGAAGTAGCAGCATACACCACAAGAAGAAGCAGGACCACCCTACCTAAAGGACGTCCGTTCCACAGAAGAACTCCATTTGCGAAAAAGAAGGGCAAGAAGATTGTGAACAGATAGCTAGCTAAGATCGATTGTATTTAAATCATAGCCTTCATTTCTCGATTGTATTTCATGGGCACTTTTTGAACTATCATGAATATTTTTAAATTTCATGGACACTCGATCTCGATCCCCCTCCATCTTGATCGCTATCCCACCTCGCCAGATCCGGTCCCCCTCGCCGCCGAGCACCCCCCGGTCCACCGGCCGCCGCCGCCGACCCCCCGCACCCTCGATTCCCCTACTCAACCGCCACCACCGACCCCCCGCACCCCTCCCCTACTCAACCGCCGCCGCCGACCCCCCGCACCCTCCCCCGCTCAACCGGCATTACTGTTTGATGATATTTTTTAAAAAATTATTACTGTCTTATAAAAAAAATATTACTGTTGCAGTAGCCATCTTATAAAAAAAATTATTACAGTCTTATAAAAAAATTATTACTGTCTTATAAAACAAGTTTGAACATATTTAAACACAAATACTAATGGCGCACCGGGGTGAGGTGCGCCATTAGTATGGATGTACTTATGGCGCACCAGGGTGAGGTGCGCCATTAGTATGGATGTACTTATGGCGCACCGAGGGGTGGTGCGCCATTAGTATTTTGCCGCCCCATCCATATTTCCACCCTGGCCCAAACCTATCCCCTCTCTCTCCCTCACCCTCGCCCTCGATCCCCTTCCCCTCTCCCCCGACGCCGCTGCCCCGCCGCCTCGACGCTGCCCCGCCGCCTTGACACCGCCCCGACACCTATTAGACTCCGAGTCAGGTCCAAACTAATGTTGAAACTTCAGTTTTTAAATGGTTGTGGGGTACATATTGGGGCAGCAATCAGTACTATCTGTCTACTATCTGGTTAATCTCAGGTGTGTACTATCAGTTTCATATTGGGCGCAAACAAACATTAAAGGAGCCATTATCTGTATTTTTAACTAAAGCTATTATCTGCCTGCTATCATTGGTTTTGGGTCTATCCATAGTTTGCTACCATCACTCTGGATTTGTGCATGCACTCCTTACGTAATATCACTATGTTTTATTCCTATGCATGTCAGTTATTGTACACAATGGAACTGAACATGTAGAGCAAAAGAGACGAGCCTTGTGTGGCAATAAAATTTCATGCAGACGTCGCTCCACGGTGGGCGCAAAGGGAGCCCCCCTCCACCCATTTCGGATTGTAATCAAGAGGAAGATATCTGTTCTGAGGGGGATTCAGAAGGAGACGACCACTCCTATTTACCCCCTAAGGTCTTCACTCTAACATGGCATGCTAATGTTGGTAATATCATGCATATGGTGCCTTGCATTGCTTACTTTATACATAAAATATGTCATCTGCTTAGTTTAGACATGCTTTGTGTGAATGCCATCTTTTTAGTTTCTTTATCGTATATGTGAATCATGCAATGCCATCTTGTTTAGCCAGGCATCATATATGTGAATTTTGCAATGCCACCCCGGTTAGCCAGTCATCTTATATGTGAATTATATCATGCCATCATTTTTTTATTACGTGTTAAATTTGTCAACAATTTTAGTACATTCAATTACTCTTCCTGTGCATCAGCCATTTGGCACGTCATGGAAAAATCTGGAGTGGAAACAAGGTCTTCAGAGCAGACAATGCTATTTGACGAAGCACATGTCTTGCTGGTTACAGATAGCTCCTCAAAGGAGGATTCAGAGACAGATGACCACTCCTATTTCCGCCCAAGGTGCATGCTCTAACTTGGCAGGGTTATGTCGCTCATATCGTGCGTATGGTATCTTGCATTGCTATGTCATTTGCTTAGTTTAGACATGCTTTGTGTGAATGCCACCTGTTTAGTGTCTAATTACCATATATGTGAATTATGCAATGCCATCTTGTTGCAAGACATTATATATGCAAATTATGCAATGCTATCTTGTTGCAAGGCATCATATATGTTAATTATGCAATGCCATATTGTTTAGCCAAGCGTCATATATGTGAATTATATCATGCCGTCCTTTTTTTCTATTTCTTGTTGCATTTGTCGACAATGTTTGTATATTCAAATGCTCTTCCTGTGCATCAACCATTTGAATTGGTGATGGAGAATTCTGGAGTGAAAACAAGTTCTTCAGAGCAGATAATGCTACCTGCTGAAGAAGATATCTTGCTGGTTACAGATAGCTCTTCAGAGGAGGATTCAGAGGCAGATGACCGGTCCTATTATCCCCCTGAGGTGTATGCTCAAACTTGGCAGGGTTATATTACTCATATCATGCATACGTTATATTGCAATGCTTTGTTTTTTACATCATATACACAATATTGAATGCCATCTCCTTAGTTGACACATCATATATGCGATTGCCCTCTCCTCACTTGCTTTAATATATAAATCATATATTTGAATTATATCATGCCATGATGTTTACCTAGACATCATGTATCTGAATTATGGCATGCCAACCCATTTTCTAAAGACATAATATAGTTATATCGTCTCATCCAGTTTATATAGTCATCATATTTTGAATTATGTCATTCTATCGGTGAATTATATCATGCCATCATGTTTCCATTGATGACAGGTTTGTAATTTATCGCATGCCAAACACTTCAATAGACAAATTGTATAGTTATATCATGTCATCCTGTTTACATAGTCATCATATTTTGAAGTTTGTCATTCTATCCTATTTAGTTAGCCATCATACATGTGAAATTGTGTCATGCTATCCTGTTTAATTAGCCATCATATATGTGAAATTATCTCCTGCTATTCTGTTTGGTTAGACAACATAAATGTGAATTATTTCATGCCCTGTTTTCTTCCCTAATATCCATTGCACCTATCTATCTTACAATGTCTGTACATTCAATTACTTTTCTTGTTTATCAGCCATTTCAATTGGAGGGGGTGATGGCAGTATCTGTGGGAGTAAAAACACGGTCTTTAGAAAAGATCGTGCTACTTTTTGATATAGATAGAACCACGATTGTACATGCCCAAGAACCAGCCCCACCACACATAACCCAGACTCACGTAGATTGTATCCCTACCCAGTTGGACAGAGAACCAGCTACACCCCTTCTAACCCCAACCCTAGAAGATAGTAACCTAGTTCCAATTGACACAACACCGTCTCCACCACAGAGCACCCAAACACGAGCAATTAGTAAGGCAACTGTAGTGCCCAAAGCATGATGACCACCACTCCGAACCTCAAGTCAACGCTTAAAGCAGAAGAAGAATTTCTCAGGTCAGGTTCCATAGCTATGGTTCATACTACTTTGCTCTTGCATCACTGTATTTACTCATACCAACTAATTTCATATTTGAAGGATGCAATTGAAACTCCAATGGTGCAACAGGTATGTTTTAAACCTGTTTATTTAATGTGTTTGCTGTTGTAACTTGCTCTATGTTGATTTCAGTTTCAATTGAATAAACACTTATGTTCTCATGCCATGCAGATTACAAGTGTTGTTATTGCTGTGTAGTTTCCCACACTTAAATTATGTCTATGTTGTTTTGTCTTAAATAGATATGATTCAAACTGTCTCTATCTTGATTTGGCAACATAAACTACAATGATATAGACCATATAATGACCATACTACATAGATATATGTTTGTTTCATGCTGTTATCCTATCCACCTTACTACTGAACTGGTTTACCAAACATAGTAAACCTGTGATGTGTTTGTTTGTTTCTCTTTTAGAACGCAGATAAAATATTGGAGAAGAGTACCCCGTTATGCAATGGTAAAGGAAGTGATGCAGATGATGTTCAAGATAGTGAGACATCCCTGTTGGTCTCCAAGAAAGCTGATGAAAACTATATTGAAGACACTGAGACAACCCCAAAGTTCTGTCTTGATGTAGTGTTTGAGTTACTGGCTACTACTACTGGCACCAGCTCTTAGAACTCGCTGCCTGAATCAGTTTGGCTTCTTGAGTCTCAACTTCAAGTTCAAAGACATCGAGCGGATGTTATGGGATAGGAAGCCGAAGGACTGAGGAAGTCCCAGCAGAATTCAGATGCATACTTTCTGGTGCAACAACAAGTGCTGGAGGATTTAAGCGCCAAACAAGAGAAAGTTAATAAGCTTGCTAAGCATCTTGCCAGCATTATGGGTACCCAGGATATTGTTTCTTGAGCTCTTCTGAAGAGGTTTCAGTTCTGGACTTGTTTTGCTACGGCGTTTATTTGCACTAGTCGCCAACTTTGACAACCAGTGTATATGATATGCTGTTTTGTTCCCTATATTTGCACTGGTGGCGAACTTTGATGCCTAGTGGATGTAATATGTGTTACAGCCATGATAGCCTAGCATAAGTTGCTTTCTTATTTATTTCCTTGTTGTCTTGTTTATTTGTTATTTGTAGTCAGTGCAGTTCTTTTTCCGCGGTTTGCTAGTGGCCGCAATAGCCTATTTTTTAAAACTAGGCCATAATAACCATGGGCAACATATTTACTGTAGTTACCATGGGCCTCCTACGGGCCGTAGAAGCAATGGGCCTTCTAAGGGCCATAGAAACAATGGGGTTTCTACGGGCTGTAGCATCAATGGGCCTTGTACGGGCCGTATGATCGATCGACCAAACATGGGCCAATAACAGACCACATTATGGGCCGTAAACGGGCTAGATTTTGAATCGTCCGTTCATGGGCCGACAATAACAGGCCATCATTAATCGGCCATATTTGATGATGTTGTGAAAACGGCCCAACAGATTAATGGGCCGCAAACGGGCCGATTGTAACCACGGGCTAAATTTGGCCCACAAGAAGAAAAGGCCAGTAACGGGCCATAAGTAACCGAATGCTGGAAATGAGCCCAAGAATAAATGGGCCGTGAGAAGGCCGAAAGATAACACGGGTTGGAAATGGCCCAATGAAATAATCGCCCGTTAATGGGTATAAAGCGGTACACTGTTTATTGTGGGCCAGATTCACCACGGGTCGTTAATGGGCCAAGAGTTACAAATGGCCTCGTATGGGCCGAAAGACATCATGGGCCATACATGGGCCGGAAGTTACATGGGGATGGAATCATATTGGGCGGCCCAGATGGAGCTACTGGCTTAATTCCGATAGGCCGTAACGGGCCGTGAGTTAGCGGGCCATAAATGGGCTATATACAAACAGGCCGTTAACAGGTTGTCCGTGGGCCGGTGCATTACCTTTTGACCAAGTCAAACGGGCCAACCTTTTCACTTGAATGGGCCTTATTTGGGCCGTGCCACGTGTGGACGTATCATAGGCACCTCCTGTCCAATTAATGGATGACATCTGTCCCAACGATGAGCCAACACGTGTTTCCTCCGGCCAATGAGAATTTTACACGTGGAAAATCCTCATTGGTCCGGGCTGTTAGCGGGTTATCGGATCCAAAACTGGAGTCCATAGCTTAACGACGACCCGTTACGGTGGATGCCATGTGTCGGTCACCCTTGATGAAAGCACTTCCTTGTTGTGCCATTTATCATCATGTATGTGGAAACTTCCGTGATGATAATTTTGGTAATGTCATGTAACACTTCTATGACAACACAGGTATGACTATCTTGATTCTTTCATAAAATTGTCATGGATGTACATGCATGACAGAAAACATGACCTACTATGACAAACACGTATCATCATGGAAGTGTATTTTTTGTAGTGCATGGACTCAACATTAGTCATAAAGAACTCACATACTTATTGCAAAAATCTATTAGTCATTGAAACAAAGTACTGCCGCATGCTCCTAGGGGGATAGATTGGTAGGAAAAGACCATCGCTCGTCCCATAGGGAAGACAATCAAAAAATATCTCATGCTCCAACTTCATTACATAACGGTTCACCATACGTGCATGCTACGTGACTCACAAACCTTAACACAAGTATTTCTCAAATTCACAATTACTCACTAGCATGACTCTAATATCACCATCTTTATATCTCAAAACAATCATAAGGAATCAAACTTCTCATAGTATTCTATGCACTTTATATGAAAGTTTTTATTATATCCCTCTTGGATGCCTATCATATTAGGACTAATTTTATAACCAAATAAAATTACCATGCTATTTAAAGACTCTCAAAATAATATAAGTGAAGCATAAGATTTCATCAATATCTATAAAATAAAACCACCGCCGTGCTCTAAAAAGATATAAGTGAAGTACTAGAGCAAAATTGCCTAGCTCAAAAGATATAAGGGAAGCACATAGAGTATTCAAATAAATCACGATTCATGCGTGTCCCTCTCAAAAGGTGTGTACATCAAGGATGATTGTGGAAAGTTAAAAAGCAAAGACTCAAATCATAGAAGACGCTCCAAGCAAAACACACATCATGTGGTGAATAAAAATATAGCCTCAAGTAAAGTTATCGATAGACGAAGATGAAAGAGGGGATGCCCTGGCTCTTGGTTGTCCTTGAATATTAACTTGGGGTGCCTTGGGCATCCCAAGCTTAGGCTCTTGCCACTCCTTATTCCATAGTCCATCAAATCCTTACCCAAAACTTGAAAACTTCATAACACAAAACTCAACAGAAAATCTCATAAGCTCCGTTAGTATAAGAAAATAAATCACCACTTTTGGTACTATTGTGAACTAATTCTTTATTTATATTGGTGTAATATCTATTGTATTCCAACTTTTCCATGGTTCATACCCCCCAATACTACTCATAGAATCATCAAAATAAGCAATCAACACATAGAAAACATAATCTATTGAAAACAGAACAGTCTGTAGTAATCTGTAACTCTAGAATACTTCTGTAACTCCAACAATTCTGAAAAATTAGGACAACCTGAGAAATTTGTTTGTTAATCTTCTACAAAAAGAATCCGTATTTTATCGAACTTCTTTTAAAAATGAGAATTGTTTTCCTGAGTGCAAAAGTTTCTGTTTTGCAGCAAGATCAAATCAACTATCACCGCAAGCCATCCCAAAAGTCTTACTTGGCACAAACACTAATTAAAATACAAAACCACATCTAACCGGAGGCTAGATGAATTATTTATTTCAAAACAGAACCTAAAAAGCAAAAACAAAAATAAACTTGGGTTGCCTCCCAACAAATGCTATTGTTTAACGCCCTTAGCTAGGCATAAAACATGAATAGATCTAGGTGTAATCGTAATAATGGTAAGGCAAATCTCTAAAACTCTCATACTCCCTTCGTTTAGCAGAAAGTTTTCTTTTTGTTAAGCAAAAGCAATGAAAATGGCTAAATTTAATGGGATAAGAATCCCCAAGATCATGTTCGGGAGGAATTGGTTCCACCTTTGGCCCCTCATATTGTATGACCAACTCATCATTATAAGAATTCTTTTGGCGAAAAGTCATGAGCTTGTGTCCAAGAGAGAAACCCAATCCGTTGTTTTGTATAGAAATATTATCATTATGCTCGGAAATCTTATCAACTAAAACATCGGCAGTGACCCTCTTTCTTAAATTTTCGTTATAAGCAACATGATCTAAAGAACGTAAATGCATTATGTCCTCTTGGTTAAAAAGAATTCCCTCTATGGGAGGACGACCACCATCTACTTCATAATGCGCAAATATTTCACTAGCTTCTTTCATAATAAATCTGAACTCGTGGGCTAGAATTACAGTGGCAGCGCGCTTAATATAAGAATGCTCAATATTAGAAAACTCTAGAAAAATCCTTTGTATGGATGGATCCATATGAACAAATTGTCTTTCAAGTTCGACTACGAGCGAAGATATAGGATCCACAAGACACTAGTTTTATGGAGAATGGATCCACCCAAAGCGGGAAGCGCACCGGCACAAGTAAAGAAGTCTTGAATAACCCCTTTTCCAATAATATTGCCGCTACCTATGAGAAGCCTTTTAGTGTGTAGAATAGTAGATTCTTCATGAGGATTAGTATTAGAAAAAGCATCAAAGTTTCCCCCATCGTTACTATATCCTTTTCAGTGATAACCTCCCCAATTTCAGATATGGTGCCAACAAACCAATCTAGCAAACGAGCAACCCGAAAGAAAACGAAAAAAGATGAACAAAAGAATGGCGAAGAAAATGCAAATTGTCAGTGTCAAAACCGGCGGATCTCGGGTAGGGGGTCCCGAACTGTGCGTCTAGGCCGGATGGTAACAGGAGGCAGGGAACACTTTGTTTTACCCAGGTTCGGGCCCTCTCGATGGAGGTAATACCCTACTCCTGCTTGATTAATATTGATGATATGGGTAGTACAAGAGTAGATATACCACGAGATCAAGGAGGCTAAACCCTAGAAGCTAGCCTATGGTATGATTGTTGTGTATGGAGTCGATTGCCTACAGACTACAACCCTCCGGTTTATATAGACACCGGATAGGGTTAGGGTTAGATGGAGTCGATTACAATGGTAGGAGATCTTGAATATCCGCATCGCCAAGCTTGCCTTCCACGCCAAGGAAAGTCCCATCCGGACACGGGACGAAGTCTTCAATCTTGTATCTTTATAGTCCAGGAGTCCGGGTGAAGGTATAGTCCGGCTACCCAAACACCCCCTAATCCAGGACTCCCTCAGTAGCCCCTGAACCAGGCTTCAATGACGACGAGTCCGGCGCACAAATTTTCTTCGGCATTGCAAGGCGGGTTGCTCCTCCAAGTCCTTCGTAGAAGATTGTAACACCAAGAGTAGTGTCCGGCTCTGCAAAATAAGTTTCCACATATTGCCATAGAGAGAATAATATTGACACAAATCAAATCTGCTGACGTATTCCGCAGTGCGTCATCACACTATGGCCAAGTCCTTTACTCGAATCGTTTTTACTTTTCCACCTCAGCATGTTTTGCGAGGCGGTTTCCTTGGCACGTCTTGTCAAAGCAGAGATCATGTACCCCCTTTACGGGATTCTCATCAATACGGACGTGGATAACCCAACTGCGCCATTTATCACGGCGCTTGGGAGGCAAGCGAGTTTTACTAGGCAGGTGGGGACGCACAACCGCATCCGCCCATATAAGGGGATAAGGATCCACCTTTTTACCTACGCCTTCTTCCTCCTTTGCCTATCCATCTCCTGCTCACTCGAGCTCCAGCGCCCAAGCCCGCACTTCCCACCTCAACCTTCTCCAGCAATGTCCGGAGCGGGAGGCAAGTGGATGGTCTCCTCCGTCATGGAGGGCCATGTCAAAAGGCTAAGGAAGGCCGGATACTTGTCCAAAGACATCGCGCACCGGCTTCCCGAGGAGGTGCAGTTTCTCCCCACCCCAAGGCCCCATGAGAGGGTAGTATTCCTTCCCCACTTTCTCCGCGGACTGGGTTTTCCACTCCACCCATTTGTCCGGGGCTCATGTTTTACTATGGCCTGGATTTCCACGATCTGGCCCCGAACTTCGTCCTCAACATCTCGTCGTTTATCGTCGTGTGCGAGGCTTTCCTCCGCATCTGCCCCCATTTCGGCCTCTGGCTCAAGACCTTCAACGTCAAGCCCAAGGTGGTGCGCGGCAGCCAGACGGAGTGCGGAGGCGCCATGGCGGGCAAAATGGCCAACGTCCTATGGCTCGAGGGCTCCTTCATGGAGACCCTGAAGGGGTGGCAATCGTGGTGGTTTTACATCACCGAGCCGTGCGATCCGAAATGGATCGCAGCCCCTGAGTTCCGATCCAGACCCCCCACACGGCTTATGTCCTGGAAAGAGACTGGCCTGTCGTGGGGCGACGAAAAAGAGCTGACCGGACAGCAGACATGCATCCAGTCCCTGGTGAGCAAGCCGATCAGGCTCGTCCGCCGGATCCTCCCATGTCAACAACGGGACTTTAATCAGTGGGAGTTCGACCCGGCGCAGCACCAAACCCTTAACAGGCTCTTCGATACGACGTATGAAGACGTTTGGAAGGTGCTAACCAAAGGCGCCGAGGCTCCCACATCCGCTTCCGAGGACCGCGGATACAGCTCGCAGCGTCACGCTAGCGAGGTAAGCCATTTTCACCTTTTACAGGATGTCAAGTTTTTTCATAGTTTGACTCTATGCGGGATCTAAACTCCCTTACCTTTGACAGGCTTGGTGGGCGAAGTCTGGATCGATTAACTATCCGGCTCCCTTGCCGTTCATATGCGCTAAGCAATGCTTATTGAATTTAAAATATTATTTTCTGTGCGGCCGTTTATTAAAAATTGAGAGATGGCCAGTCGTCGGCTTCTACCCCCATGCCACTAGTGCTGGGGTCTTCGGTGATAAACCTGAGCGCTCTTTTTCCCATGTTTGGGTCCTTCGAGGGATGCGCTCAGCACGACGAACCAGGCAATCGGACTATAATGCTTGAACACTCTCACTTAGCCATAGAACTTTATAATTTTAAATTTCGGCGAAGCCCCTAGTTCGGAAGACCGAGTTCGGGGCGCTATCCACGCCTTGGCCGGACAAATCCGGCTCCTCGCTCGAAGCGGCATAAGTCTTTAGGGACTCAAAAAACCTCTCGAACAGCGACTGGTCTCTCGCCTCATCATGACAGTCAGTTTTAGCTTTCTCCACTGAGGTGCTTAACCCAGCTCAACCGGGGCACAATCCCAGTGGTTCTCCTAGTGCTACCTTAGCCGATAGAGCGGAACGTAAGGCACCAAAACATAGGAGCCGGGCAAACCCAACTATTGACCCAAATCATGATTTGGAGCCGATGCATATAGTGCTATAAGTTCGGGGTGCTGCACTTGTGAAAGTGTACGGACTTCTCATACCATATTAAAGGGTACTGAAGCCCCTGGCGTAATTGCCGTACCACAGTGTACGGGTGCAACATGTCATTAATGAACATATATAAAAGAGAGTAATGTAGAAAATAGACAAAAGCTATGCATTGTTTATAGAGAGGCTATTTATCAAAGCCGAACAATACAAGTAGTGCGATAAGAAAAAAGATGTTGGACTATTCAGTATGTCCTGACCAGGGGGAGGCCGCGGAATTGTATTTAAAACAGGTATACCGCTCGTAACAGAGACCACCTGATAGTTCCATAATGCGGCATGGCTTGTCTACCTCCCTGGATCTTGCGTCGTTTGTGCGGTAGTCGAGTTGCCGAACAGGTCGTCCGAAGTATGGAGTCCTGAAAGTAAGAAAAAATTAAAAAAAGAATCCGGCAGCCCCTAGTACGTTTTAAGCCGTATTTTGGGCATGCCGTTATTGTGCCCCTTCCCCTGTGCCCATGGTATTTCAAGGGCGTAGTTATGTACGCTAGGTACTGGTTTCGCTATGTCGCGAAAGTTGGGGTTGGGGCCGCATTGCTACGCTTGCTCAGAGTGTGCCAGGCGGTCCTTCTGTGGGTTACTCCGGGCGCGCTTGGCAGTGTCTGGCTTTTTAATGGCCGGACTAGAGAATTGCCTGAGAAGGCTACTTTGTACCTCCGCTGCGAGAGCCGCCGTATGCTCCTCCGTACGGAGGGAGCGTTCGGTGTTTCCGTTGACCGTAATTACTCCTCGAGGGCCTAGCATCTTGAGCTTGAGATATGCGTAGTGCGGCGCCGCATTGAACTTTGCGAATGCGGTTCATCCGAGCAGGGCGTGATAGCCACTGCGAAACGGGACTATATCGAAGATTAACTCTTCGCTTCGGAAATTGTCCGGGGATCCGAAGACCACATCAAGTGTTACTGAGCCTGTACAGTTGGCTGCCACACCTGGTATAACGCCTTTAAAGGTCGTTCTTGTGGGTTTAATCCTTGAGGGATCTATGCCCATTTTCCGCACTGTATCCTGATAAAGCAGGTTCAGGCTACTGCCGCCGTCCATGAGGACTCTTGTGAGATGAAATCCGTCGATGATTGGGTCGAGAACCAATGTGGCGAAGCCGCCATGACGGATGCTAGTGGGATGGTCCCTTCGATCAAAAGTGATCGGGCAGGAGGACCATGGGTTGAACTTTGGGGCGACTGGCTCTATCGCGTATACGTCCCATAGCGCACGCTTCCGCTCCCGCTTGGGAATGTGGGTTGCGTATATCATGTTCACCATCCGCACTTGTGGGGGGAAGCCCTTCTGTCCATTGTTGTTCGGCGGCTTGGGCTCCTCGTCATCGCTGTTCAGCCCCTTGTTTCTGTTTTTGGCCCTTAACTTGCCTGCCTGCTTGAACACCCAACAATCCCTGTTAGTGTGATTGGCTGGCCTTTCGGGGGTTCCATGTATTTGGCACAAGCGATCGAGTATTCGGTCCAAACTGGACGGGCCCTGAGTATTCTTTTTGAATGGCTTTTTCCGCTGACCGGATTTATAGCCTTTGAATCCGGTGTTGACTGCCTTGTCTTCATTGCTATCACTATTAACGCGGCGTTTTTGCTTATTCCGACGTGTCCTGCCACTTTTGTCCTTGGTATCCAAATTACCAGGGTTCTTTGATAAGTTGTTAATGTGAGCTAGCCAGCTGTCTTCTCCCGCGCAAAAGCGGGTCATGAGTGTCGTGAGGGCTGCCATGGATTTCGGCTTTTCCTGTCCCAGGTGCCGGGCAAGCAACTCGTCGCGGATGTTATGCTTGAAGGCTGCTAGGGCCTCTGCGTCCGGACAGTCGACTATCTGGTTTTTCTTTGTTAGGAACCGTGTCCAGAATTGTCTAGCCGATTCTTCTGGCTGCTGAATTATGTGGCTTAAGTCGTCGGCATCCGGCGGTCGCACGTAAGTGCCCTGGAAGTTGTCGAGGAATGCGCCTTACAGGTCCTCCCAAGAACCGATTGAGTCTGCTGGCAAGCTGTTAAGCCAATGCCGGGCCGGTCCTTTAAGTTTAAGCGGGAGGTATTTCATGGCGTGTAGATCATCGCCGCATGCCATGTGGATGTGAAGGAGATAATCCTCGATCCATACCACCGGGTCTGTTGTGCCATCGTATGATTCGATGTTTACGGGTTTGAAACCCTCTGGGATTTTATGATCCATTACTTCATTCGTGAAGCATAGTGGGTGTGTGGCGCCTCTGTACTGGGCTATATCACGATGTAGCTCGAAAGCGCTATGTCTGTTGTGTTCGGCCCGGCCGGATTTGTTGTATCCGGAGTGAAGATCATTGTCACATGCCGTATGGTGCCTGCGCGATCCGTAGATCGATCTTGTTTGTCTTGCCTTATCCTCCAGTATGTCTCGCAGGTCGGGCACATTTTCCCGTGCCTTAGTTGAGCGGCGTCAGGGCATGGCTTGGGTGGAGGGCTGAGAGGCCTCTCTATCGCGGCCGCGAGGTGGCCGGTCTGCTATGTCATGCACTGGTGATGTAGGTGCTTCCTCCTCTGATCGGGGTAGCGGCCTGTGCTTCGGGTAACTCTTGGAGGGGCGTTCAAGTTCATACTCTTCGGCCGTAAAGACTTCAGTCCATCTGTCAGCTAGCAAATCTTGTGCAGCTTTAAGTTGTTTCTGCTTTTTCTTGAGGCTGCTTGCCATGGCTAAAAGCCTGCATTTAAAACGCTCTTGTTCGGCGGGGTCTGATGGTATGACGAATTCGTCGTCATCGAGGCTTGCCTCGTCTTTGGAGGGAGGTGTATAGTTATCATCCTCGACCTCTCGATCTGCCGCTCTCTCATGAGGGCTGGCTTCTCCATCTTCCTGCGCTGAATCTTGCTGAGGTGGGTGTTCTTCGGCGTTATCCGGGGTAGTATTATCTCCCGTGCCGGAATCACCGTTTTTACTTTGGCGGGATTTAGAGCGGCGCCGCTGCCCCGGCGCCGCTGACTTCGGCTGTTTCTTTGGGGCGTCATCCCCCACTGTTCCATCGTCATCTCCATCTTTTGGAGTATCCACCATATATATGTCATATGATGAGGTGGCCTTCCAGCACCCTACAGGTGCTGGTTCCTGTTCGTCTCCTACATCGTCGTCCATGCCGTCGATGTCTTCGGAGCTGAAGTCAAGCATGTCGGTTAGATCATCGACAGTGGCTACAAAGTGGGTGGTGGGTGGGCTTTGAATTTCCTCATTGTCTGTATTCCACCATCGCTGACCGTAGTCCGGCCAGGGCTCTCCTGATAAAGAGATAGACTTAAGAGAATTCAGGATGTCACCAAAAGGCGAATGCTGAAAGATGTCTGCGGTGGTGAACTCCATTATCGGCGCCCAATCGGATTCGACTGGCAGGGGCGAAGGGGGTTCGGAGTCCGGGGTAGAGTCCGGATCCTCGGAGTCACGGATAGTGCAGAGTGCGGGGCTAGCGTTCGGCTCGATCGCCTCTGAGATCGCAGCCCCTGAGGAAGCGTCCAACCGCTGATCCTCGATCGGCGCAGTAGGCTCCAAATCAATGGTCGAAACCAATGCGTATGCGGCCTCCAAGGGCTGTTCGGTGGCAGAGCTATATCATGCCCATCGAGACAGTGCGGCGCGCTTGGCTGTAGCTCAAATCCGTCGAATATCAAGTCCCCGTGGATGTCGGCTGTGTAGTTTAAACTTCCAAACCTGACCTGATGGCCAGGGGCGTAGCTTTCGATCTGCTCCAGGTGGCCGAGCGAATTGGCCCACAGAGCGAAGCCGCCAAAGACGAAGATCTGTCTGGGGAGAGAAGTCTCACCCTGGATAGTATAGTTGTTGATGATCAAAGGAGCCATCGGGCCTAAGGGCGACCGCACAGAGGAACTCTCAATGAAAGCACCAATGTCGGTGTCAAAACCGGCGGATCTCGGGTAGGGGGTCCCGAACTGTGCGTCTAGGCCGGATGGTAACAGGAGGCAGGGAACACTTTGTTTTACCCAGGTTCGGGCCCTCTCGATGGAGGTAATACCCTACTCCTGCTTGATTAATATTGATGATATGGGTAGTACAAGAGTAGATCTACCACGAGATCAAGGAGGCTAAACCCTAGAAGCTAGCCTATGGTATGATTGTTGTGTATGGAGTCGATTGCCTACGGACTACAACCCTCCGGTTTATATAGACACCGGATAGGGTTAGGGTTACATGGAGTCAGTTACAATGGTAGGAGATCTTGAATATCCGCATCGCCAAGGAAAGTCCTATCCGGACACGGGACGAAGTCTTCAATCTTGTATCTTCATAGTCCAGGAGTCCGGCTGAAGGTATAGTTCGGCTACCCGAACACCCCCTAATCCAGGACTCCCTCACAAATCTTTTCGAAAATCGTTTTTGTCGGCATTCTGGGAACGAGGGTCCCCAGACTTGCCTGCCTGCGGACTGCGGCGTGGCTCAAAAGGGGGCCCAGCACAACCCATCTTCACCAACACAAACCCAAGACCCTCGCGAGGGGCCAAGCCTCGCGGGACAGACAACGCGAAGCCTCCTCAGGCACGGCCTCGTCAGATTGGCTCACGAGGAGGCGGAGAGATCAAGGCGGGGTACCTCACGAGGTGCCCATGACGCAAGCCGTGACAACTCAGGGTGCCAGGCGGGTGCTAGCCCGCGCAGCGTCCTCCTTTCCTCTTTGGTGCAAAGGGGGCAAGCTCAGCTGCGGAGTACCGAGGCATCAGGCAAAGGTTGCCATTTCGGTGCAACGAGACCAAGACCAGGAGGACTATGAGACGGAGGTCACCGTGGAGCCCAAGACGGCGTCATCACCAGAGCTTTGCGCAGGCGAAGACTACTTTTGTCAGGATAGCTGATACTTGCTGTCCCCCTTCAAATTAGCCCGCCATTGTTGGCTCCCTTCCCGCTCAATATTCGGGCATAGGACCAGGGCCACTATAAATAGGACCAGCCACCCACATGGCTGGGGAGGACGAAAAGGAGGAAGGAAAGGGCTCGTTAGAAGGGTCGGTCAGAGCAGATCAGAGAGAGAGAGAGAAAGGTGGCTGAACTCCTCCCAGCAGTTCATCTCCTCAGCCAAGAACAGACCCTCGCGAGGCTGTTCTTCCTTGTATTGTTCATCATCATCAGCCCAAGGGGCAATCCACACACCACACACTGGAGTAGGGTATTACACCACAACGTTGGCCCGAACCAGTATAAACCCTGTGTCTCTTGTGTTGTTCTTTCCTTAGTTTAGATCCTAGCATGGCAGAGGGGTGCAGGTAGGTAGGAGGCGAAATCACCGCGCGCACCCCAGTGTTCGAACCACAAGGGTCTGCCGGAACCCGAAATCCGACATTTGGCGCGCCAGGTAGGGGTGCGCCGGAATTCGTCTTCCACCGCTCCGTGCCCCGTCGCGTCGTCATCACCATGCCCGGCGACCAGGAAGGCAACCCAGACCCATGGGCGGCATGGCCCACCCGTGCAGAGCCGCTCGCCTCAGGCGACCCCATGCCCAGGCAGCTCGCAGTCCGCAGGGCGCTACAGGCCCCGGGCGACGCGGACAGGCTTCGACAGCTCTCACACAGCGGCAGGCGTGGTCGGCAGCAAGGGCCTCCAATCACGCCGCGACCACGACACCGTACACCTGCCGGGAGCAAGCGAACTCGAGGGCCGCACTCACGGTGGCTCGAGAGCTGCTGCAGTGCAGATTGCTGGAGGGCAGCCATGACGTGCTGCTGGAGCGGGTGGCAAAGCTCCTGGGCTTCGCCGCCTCGGGGGCTCACCCCTTCTACATCCAGCTACCAGCTCCAACCCAGGGCGGCCCGCGCGGGGGCCCCGCGCGCGCCCGCGGGCTCCAAGGCTACACCAACACCAACGAGGCTGTTAGCACCGGACCGGCAGCGGCGCAGCCCCCGCTCCTGGTCCGCGAAGAAGAAGGGCTCGACGCGACCCGCGGCCCTAGTGGACAGTCGCGCTGCCACCCCATGGTAGGCGCGTCACGCAGGACCGCATGGCGCGCAGAGCACTACGGCGTGGCCTTCGGGGTGGCGGCGCTAGAGGAATACGTGCCCCTCATGATGGTTCAAGGACACTCACGCGAGGGCGAGCCAGGCTCGCTCCTCAGCCCGAGCCGGGGGGACGAGGCGCCAGAAGCTGAGCCCTTCCAGGATTCTCGAGACGGTCCCACTGGGCATGCTGGAAGCAGCGATTATCGGGTACTACTAATTCTTCAACAGGCATACACTAACCATGGATCGCAGGAGGTGCAGGTTGCCGCAGCGGGCAGCTGCCCCGCTCCCACAGCCTCCTACCCCTCGGGAGGAGGACGCAGGGGGCTGCAGGAGAGGGGCAGGGATTCGACATCACCACCGCGGCGTTCGGAGCAAGGTGTTCTCAGGAGGTAGGCCCTCCGCTGGGGAGGTGCCCCAGGGCCTGCCCCCGGCGGAGGACCCGTGGTCGTCGGGGGAACCGCTGGCGACCGCTCTACCCCATCGGCGGCGTCCTGGTTTCCGGTCGTCGTTGATGGCACTAGAGTGTGGCGCAAGGCGGGGCCCTCATCTGGCGATATGAAGCAAGGCCAGTACCTGTGAAGAAGGCCCAGTGCCTGTGAAGCTCGCCGCCCTGTGACACCCTCACGTAATAATGAGTGGGGTTGTACACGCCCCGGAGTCTCAGGGGTGCCGGCCTCAGGCCCTGGGGCTCCCTCCCACGCCCAGTGGCAGCACTTAGCTCCGCGCTGGTGAGAAGACGTCCAAGACTAGACTAGGTGCCGGACGCGGCCTTTTGTTTGCTTTTGTTGCTCTTCCCCTTGGTTGTCGCTTTTCCCCGCTGGATTCAAGATGGATTCGAATTTGAGATTTGCGTGTGTTCGGGGAGGGGTGCTTAGTCTCGTTCGAGCAATTTCTCGCGTTTTGGTTACCACTTCGCCTCATCCGCCTCCCCTCGTGAGCCCCTCGCGAGCCGGGTCAGGCCTAGCTTGCGCGCAGCCCAGACTGCCACCGACGCGTCCTCTCAGGAGGGTGTTTTATTGCACATCCTATGGATTCAATCAGGGGACACTCAGGACACCACAACCCCCGCAGGCTGCCTCAGGGCTAGCGTGGAACAAAGGTATACTAGCCGACCAGCGCGTCACTTAAGCTAGCCACTTGGTGTGGGCGCATGGGCGATGTGGCTTCTACTGATACGATAAACACAAGTTTTACAGGAGGGGCCCCCCTCCAAAATGCTCTCATAGTCATCAGGCCAAAACCTGAGTTCTATTCATGCAGGGTAAGGAAGCAGGAACGATGTACAGTCAGTCGGATGAATCCCCCAATGCGTCCTTAGGAGCACCACCTGGGCCATTGCTGGCGCCGCTGAACTCGCCATCGCTGTCCGCGTCGCCGCCAGCGGCATCAGGGCCGCCCATCGCGCCGCCCTCATCGACCGCCACGATTGCATCATCGTTGTCTGAGGCAAAGGCCCTGATAAGAGCGTCCACATTGTCCTCCACCCAGTGCGCCAGGTCGCCTCGGACAGCCTGGGGGACTGGGGCGATGGCGGCATCAAAATCAAAATGGGGATCCATGTTCCGGAGGTGACTAAAGACGCGGGAAAAGGCGCGCCTGAGCAGGGCGCGGCTCCTCTCCTCCACCAACCTGTCAGCCCTGGTCGACCGCGCCTCCAGCTGCGTCACCACATCAGTGAAGAACTGGAGATTGCCCGCGTAGTTGATTGCGTGCGGCTCACCGACGGCCTCCTCGCAGATGTTTCCCAAGGCCGCGTTGGCTCTCTCCCGGAGAGTGGTGAGCATGGGGCCGTGCTCATGCTCCAAGATCCGCCGCTGACGTATCTCGTCCGCATTTTGACGCGCGACGGCCTCAGCCTCCTCCGCCCGCTGGCGAAGAAGGAGCACCTCTACCTGGGAGGCGGTTAACTCACCTCGCGCCACCTCAAGGGCGGCCCGGGAAGCATCGGCCCGCCGCACCGCCTCCTCCAGCTTGGCCCTCAAAGCGGCAGTCCTGCCTTCAGCTTCGGCCCGGATCAACCCCAGCTTCTCTTCGAACTCGTGCTCGAGGTTCAAATGCGCCATCGCCACTCGACGTCCGAGCTCCTCCAGGACGCGGGCTTCCTGTGCAGCAACATCATCCTCCGCCCGCTCCCTCGTCTCCAGACGCTCGTACTCGCGGGTACGTTCGGCAACTTCCAGTGTCAGTTGAGTCGCCAGAGGCCACCTTCATCAACGCGAGGGCTGCCTCGTGCAGCTCCACCTGCTCCTCCAGCGAGTGGCACCAGGCCAGAAGCTCCCGAGACTGCTCCTCCGCAGCCGTTCTCCGCCGGTCAGCTTCCCGAGCCTCCTTAGCGGCACGAGACCGGGCCTCCCGAGAGGCCACCAACGACGCCTTGGACTCTGATTCATCAAGATCACGCTCACAGCGCGCAAGGGCGATGGCGCCCTCCAACGCGCGCCTCTCTGCAGCCAGGCGCAGGCCCTTGGCCTCAAGGCGCGCGTCTTAATCAGCAAGCTCCACACCAAGCAGGCTCACTGTGTCAGTCGCCCTTCGAAGGAACCCTTGGCGGAGAGCGCGGCGCTCCCGGGCGCGCTCGAGCACGTCTTCCACACCATCATCCGCCCCGAGCAAGGGCTGGGGGCCATGAGTCAGCACTCCCCCTCCGGGCTGGGGGCTGGGGGCTGGCACCCTCGCGACGGCCGGGCACGCCGTGTCAGAAGCCCGGCTTGGGGCCAGCCCGTCCTCAAGAGAAGAGCGCAGGAAGCGCCTCAGCCAATCACAGTTCACGACCAGGCGAGAGGCCCATGGCAGGCTGGCTACGCCACGAGAAGGACCGTGAAGGAGGATCGCGAGGTGCGCGGGGCCGCGGTGCGCCTCGGGATGGTTTGCCTCTTCGATCACCCTCACCACAAGGGCTCCGCTGCTCGGAGCGCTCGAGGACGATGGTGGGGGCGAAGCCAAGGGGGACGGCTCCTCAGCCGTCTCTGCAAGCTCGGCTGGAAAGGGCCCTGCGGAGCAAGGGTCAGTACAAGTAATAGAAGGATCGGGAGCCGGGAAAGGAAAAGGCTTACTCATCAGTGGCGAAGTACTTCCTACGCTTCAGCAGGCGAAAAGGGTAATCGTCGCCCAGGGCCTCCCTTCTCTTCTGGAGAGCCTCGAAGTTCACGCGGAAGCAACCCAAGAGTTGGGCGCATGGATCAACCTTCGACGAAGACGGAGCGACAAGAAGATCTGCGGTAGGGGCACCTGCCTGGTGTGCGTTGCCAATCGCCTCCCCAAGAGACGCAGCTGGAGCCCTAGGGGCCCCAGTCGTAGGCACTGAGGGCAGCTGCTCGCCACCCTCAGCCTCAGCGGCACGGGCCCCAAGAGCTGCTTCCTCATGAGCCGCGCCCGGCGCTGTCACCGCGCCGGGAGCCCCCTCGGCCTCTGGCGCCTCGTGCCTCCCTGCTCCGCCACTCGAGGATGAGTCGCCTTGGCCGACTGGTTGGGCTGTCACCACCACTGGGTTCTCGCGAGGCCCTTGAAGGCCGGCGGGGCGCGGCCCCCACTCATCAAAGACAGGCATCTGCTTCACAAAGTCGCCCCTGCTCTGGCAGAGGTACAGCAAGGCCCCTCCCTGCCGGACACTGTCGGGGTTGGGGTCCCCAGCCAGGGTCAAGAGCGCCGTCCTCAGCATCTCAGGAGTCAGGTCCTCTTCCTGGAGCCTCATACGATCCTCGCGCCCATGGAAGGCCCACATCCGGCGAGAGTGGCGTTGAAGAGGAGCAACGCGGCATAGCAGGAACTCCTTCACCATCTTGGGCGCTGTCACGCCAAGCGACCTCAAGAGCGCGAAGCGGCGCCAGACGAAGAAGAGCCGGGGGCTCTCAAGCGTCTCCTGACCCCATCCCGAATTGGGGACGGCAGGCGAGGTCGGCTCCAATAGCAGGGGGCTGGGCACCCCTGCGTCCACATACAGCCACCGCTCACACAAGCCCAGCATTGGGAAGGGTCAACAAGATGCAACGAGAAGAAGTTGCACAGCAGGGCAACCGAAGGAGGGATGCCCACCATAGCTTCACAAACAAATGCGAAGACCGAAAGGAGGGTGATGGATTCAGGACCCAGATGCATCATGTGGATCTGATAGTGGGAAAGCACGGCGTTGAAGAAATCAGAAAAGGGGGGAACCAGACCCGCCCACAGGGCGTCGGCAAGATACGGGACCTCGGTGGTTGTCCTGTCGATGGAGAGGTGGGTCGCGGGCCAGGCCGTCGTCCTCCCGCATTCATTGAAGATGGTGGCCAGAGCCAAGCTGACCTTGCCCAAGCCCTCGGCGGGGGCCGCCGACGGCGGCGGGTAAGGCGGAGACACGGGTTTCTTCCCTCTCCCCTTCTTCGTCTGAGCCATGGCGATGGGAAGGTGGGAGGGAGGCTCGAGATTGAGTTGAAAACAGAAACCGGAGTTCGAGCGGAGGAAGGACAGAGGGCGCTCGAGCGATAAAAGGGGAACGGCTGTGTACGACTACGGGTCCGCCTAGCACGGCACAAGATAAGGAGGGCGTGGGGGAACAGTGCCGCCCACGTCCAATCAACCGCCATGCGGTGCCCAAGGCCGCAGGCTGTTTGGGACCGCGGCGCTTTGCCCTTGCCCTTCCGCCTCCCTACACGGCCAAGTCCGGGCGCGCCTTGGGCCCAGGGGCTACTGTCGGTGTTATGGGAATGGGGTCCCCAGACTTGCCTGCCTGCGGCCTGCGGCGTGGCTCAAAATGGGGCCCAACACGGCCCATCTTCACCAACACAAACCCAAGACCCTCGCGAGGGGCCAAGCCTCGCGGGCGGACGACGCGAAGCCTCCTCAGGCATGGCCTCGTCAGGCTGGCTCACGAGGAGGCGGAGAGATCAAGGCGGGGTACCTCACGAGGTGCCCATGACGCAAGCCGTGACAACTCAGGGCGCCAGGCAGGTGCCAGCCCGCGCAGCGTCCTCCTTTCCTCTTTGGTGCAAAGGGGGCAAGCGCAGCCGCGGAGTATCGAGGCATCAGGCAAAGGTTGCCATTTCGGTGCAACGAGACCAAGACCAGGAGGACTACGAGATGGAGGTCACCGTGGAGCCCAAGACGGCGTCATCACCAGAGCTTTGCGCAGGCGAAGACTACTTTTGTCAGGATGGCTGATACTTGCTGTCCCCCTTCAAATTAGCCCGCCATTGTTGGCTCCCTTCTCGCTCAATATTTGGGGAGAGGACCAGGGCCACTATAAATAGGACCAGCCACCCACATGGCTGGGGAGGACGAAAAGGAGGAAGGAAGAGGCTCGTTAGAAGGGTCGGTCAGAGCAGAGCAAAGAGAGAGAAAGGTGGCTGAACTCCTCCCAGCAGTTCATCGCCTCAGCCAAGAACAGACCCTCGCGAGGCTGTTCTTCCTTGTATTGTTCATCATCATCAGCCCAAGGGGCAATCCACAACGGTGGCCCGAACCAGTATAAACCCTGTGTCTCTTGTGTTGTTCTTTCCTTAGTTTAGATCTTAGCATGGCGGAGGGGTGAAGGTAGGTAGGAGGCGAAATCTTCGCACGCACCCCAGTGTTCGAACCTCAAGGGTCTGCCGGAACCCGAAATCCGACAGTTTTAGAAGTGGGGGAGATGAAAATGAGAGGAGAATGTCGAATAATGTAATGCAAGAGATGAGAGTTTATGATGGTCACTTCGTATGTCTTGACTTGGCGTAGATCTCCCTGGCAATGGCGCTAGAAATTCTTCCTGCTACTTCTCGAGCTTGCGTTGGTTTTTCCCTTGAAGAGCAAAGGGTGATTCAACAAAGTAGAGATAAGTATTTCCCTCAGTTTGAGAACCAAGGTATCAATACAGTAGGAGACAACACACAAATCACCGAATAACTGCACAGACAATCAAACAATTTGCACCCAACGCGATAAAGAGGTTGTCAATCCCTTCATGGTTACTTGCAAAAGTGAGATTTGATAGAGATAGATAAATGATAAAGTAAATATTTTTGGTATTTTTGGTTTATAGATCGGAAAGTAAAAGGTTGCAAAAATAGTAAATTGGAAACTTATATGATGGATAATAGACCCGGGGGCCATAGGTTTCACTAGAGGCTTCTCTCAAGATAGCGAATAATACAGTGGGTGAACAAATTACTGCCGAGCAATTGATAGAAAAGCGCAAAATTATGATGTTATCTAAGGCATTTATCATGAATATAGGCATCACATCCATGTCAAGTAGACCGAAACGATTCTGCATCTACTACTATAACTCCACACATCGACCGACTCCTGCCTATATCTAGAGTATTAATTTCATGAAGAGCAGAGTAACGCACTAAGTTAGATGACATGATGTAGAGGAATTAACTCAAGCAATATGATGAAAACCCCATCTTTTTATCCTTGATGGAAACAATACAATACGTGTCTTCCTGCCCCAACTGTCACTAGGAAAGGTCACCGCAAGATTGAACCCAAAGCTAAGAACTTCTCGCATTGCAAAAACCAATCTAGTTGGCCAAACTAAACTGATAGTTTGAAGAGAATGACAAAGATATCAAATCATGCATAAAAGAATTCAGAGAGGATTCAAATAATATTCATAGATAAGCTAATCATTAATCCACAATTCATCGGATCTCGACAAACACACTGCAAAAAAAGTATTACATTGAATATATCTCCAAGAACATCGAGGAGAACATGGTATTGAGAATCAAAGAGAGAGAGAAGAAGCCATCTAGCTACTAGCTATGGACCTGTAGGTCTGAGGTAAACTACCCACGCTTCATCGAGAGGGTAATAGAGTTGATGTAGAAGCCCACCGTGATCGAATCCCCCTCCGACAGGGTGCCGGAAAAGGTCCCTAGATGGGATATCATTGGTACAGAAGGTTGTGGCGGTGGAAAGGTGTTTTCGTGGATGCCTCTGGTGGTTTGGGGATATTAGGGAATATATAGGCGAAAGAATTAGGTCAGGAGGGTCATGGGGGGCCCACAAGGGTGGGGGCGTGCCCTACCCCCTGGGCGCACCCTCCATCCTTGTGGCCGCCTCGTGGCTCCTCCGACTTCATCTCCAAGTCTCCTGGTCTGCTAATGGTCCAAGAAAAATCATCGCAAAGGTTTCATTTTGTTTGGACACCGTTTGGTATTCCTTTTCTGCAAAACTCAAAAACAAGGAAAAAATAGGAACTGACATTGGGATCTAGGTTAATAGGTTAGTCCCAAAAATAATATAAAATAGCATATTAATGCATATAGAACATCCAAAACAGATAATATAATAACATGGAACAATCAAAAATTGTAGATACATTGGAGACGTATCAGAACTCAAGCATGAAGGAGCACGCGCCTGCGATGGCCGCATAGGCCCTGTCTTGCGGCGACGAGCACGCCGCGGAAATGACGACACACGCACTAGGAGAGGACAGCCAACCAGAACACGCAAGAGGTAGCTGGCGGAGATGAGGCACACATAAGACAGAGCAAGCAGAAGACGCGCCGTGGTGGCAGTGTCGAGAACATCAGGAAGGCCGCGCTCACGACGGCGGCACGCTGATTGGGCAACATGCACATGGCCCAGCGCTGTCCGAGGCGGCAGTGCACACGTCAAGAAGGATCCTCGGAGGCTAGATACGTACTTTTATATCTCTTTTGTGTATCCAGGAGCCACGAACACATCTCAACCCGAGGAGGTAGAGAGCATGCACCGGCTGGGTTGAAGACGAGGTCGCCATGTACCAGGCGGGCACAGACGACGCACCCACCACAGCGGCGCTCTCACTAGGCATCAAGCATGGTGCTTGTCTTTGTCCGATGGTGGTTGTAATGAGGCGAAGCATTCGGGAAGGAAAACTCGGATGGCGCGTGCACTAATGACCAACAACTTATCTCTACATATATCTATCCCTCTTTGTATTCATAGGTACACACAACCGAGTAGAAAATCATGTGGAGAATCCAGGATGGAGTCATCCCGGCCGGAGGCGGCGGACGACGCACCCTATGGAGAGGAGCCCAGGATTCCAGAAGGAGTCCGGCGACGCCCTCGCACACACAGATGCATGCTAGAACAAGGAGGTCATCGCCCACTTCTTCCACCCTGGTGATAAGGAGACAAGAAACTCGCCGCAGCCATCGCCATCAAGCCGGTGCCTCTGAAGATGGCCTCGTGGAGCTTGAGGGACGCCGCCGGTGTCCACTTCGTCAAGATGGTGCCTCGGAGGACGGCGATACAGAGCTAGCCCGGACAATGATCCTTCGTATTCTTCATCAAGCCGGCCCCATAGAGGACGGAGGCGTGGAGCTCGTGAAGATGCCGCCACCGTGCCATGGAGGATGGAAGGACGGAGCTCACCAAGATGACACCCATCATCAACATCATCAAGCTTGTGCCGCGTAGGATGGAGGCATGGAGCTAGCAGGACAATACCACCAAGGTCTAGCTTATCAAGCTGGAGCCCGCAACTTAGAGCCCATGAAGATGACACACTCCTTGGTGCTACCCGTAACATGGAGCCCGCGATACAAAGAAGATGGCGCTACGCGATGACACGTCTTCACCGACCCTTACCACGATCCTGCGATGTGTATACTTTGTCTTCACGGACTACCAAATATGGCATCGAGCCGAGATGAGGTGCACTCTTCATGGTGTGCAGGTATCAACGTACAGGTGGCGTGCTCCTTGTCTTACCAGACCACCAAATACGACGTCTAGCTGAGACGAAGCATCAACCACGCCCCTCCATGACACCATCTTTCTTTGGCACTTCGACGTTTTGCCCTTGTCTTGGTGGACCAGTGAATGCGGCGTCTAGCCGAGAAGAGGTGCACCCTTCATTGCATATAGGTCGCATCATCGTACGGGCGGCGTGATCCTTGTCTTAGCAGACCACTGAATAGAACATCTAGCTGAGACGAGGCATCAACCGCGCCTCTCCATGATGTCACCTTTCTTCGGCCCCGCAGTGTGATCCTTGTTTTGGCAGACCACCGAATAAGGTGCCTAGCCAAGATGAGGCATACACTGCGCCCCTCAAATAAGTTACCTTTCACGGACTCGGGAGGCGGAGTCTTTGTCTTTGCAGAATGCCGTAACCCCAGCGTCTCATTGAGACGAGACACCAACCACACCGGCCATGCCGATGCAAGTGTGTGTTGGTTTTACAATGGCGCTGGTCTCCACAAAAGAATACTCCTACGAGGCAACCCCTTGCAAACACCAACGAAGCCGCTATATCGTCAAGAAGTCCAAGCCAAACTGGATCCAAGCTACTCCAACACCGACTACATCAACGCTGTCAAGATCGACGAGGCGCGACTGCGAGGCGGACGTGGCTAGCAAAGTCATGTTTTGAGTGGCACGTGTACCGGCAAGGACACGGGCTTTGCCACTGCCCGCATCTACACACACCATCATCATCATGCATGGAGAATGCGAAGAAAAGATGACGAAGAATACCACACGGCTTAATCAGAGGTATATCGCGGAGCCTCCTGCGGGAGTAATTAACCGAGAGCCTTCCGAGGCCCCCAGGATCCAGTAGATCGCACATCGCTGCAGTTAGGCTGGCTTCGCTAGTAGGCCACGGAGCGCATTCATTTTATGGGATCTTGTAATTTTGTTTATCTGATGAGATTAATGAAATACTTGTTTCCTGTACCCCTTTTCTTTGTGTACTACGGTACACTGGCACACCCACATTTTCTTATCCCCGGCACATGAGAGAAATGCTTACTCCTTCTCTTCCCTTCTCACGGAGTCACCATAAGATTTTTCTCGTGTCAAACAAATTGGCACGCCCAGTGGAACATGGTTCTCCTCCCATCTTTGCTTTCTTGTGGTCGTCGGAATCGTCTTCGCCAATCTCCCAATGTGCACAACATGCTGGAAGGATCTCCGTCGATAAGACCTCTTTCTTGCAGGTGGGCTCTCCCATGCCAGCAAATCAGAGCCGGTGATGATCTAGCCCGGATCATCGTGCATGGAGCTAGGGTCTACATGCATCAAGCCCAAGACCCCGCGCAGTTCCAAACTGTGCAGGTGAAAAAGGCGCTACGGCGGGAGGTCACCAAGGAGAAGAAGGAGAGTCGCGAGCTAATAGTTGAGGTGCGCCCCCTGTTGAAGGATTCAACGGGTGGTTATGAAAGGAGATGTGGAGGCAACTCAACACCTTCACATTAGGGTTGCCAACAGGCGAGAAAGTGTGGCTTCCCTTCATGCCTCTACCACGACCTCATGCTTGGAGCCGCCAACACCAACACCACGGTGCACTAAGGTCAAGCTGCAGGATGGCTTGGATGCCATCTCCCACGACCTACATAGGCTCATGGTGAACTCTTGTTTTTTGAAAGAGCACATCCCCTACGCAACTACAAGGGGAAGAATTACAAGGCCCTACAGTTTCCATCAACCTCGACGATACTCAAAGATGTGCATGGGCGCCATGTCTCCACAACTCGGCGGTTGATTAATTGATCACTCTCCAACGAAAATAGGTTCCCTGTTCTTTGCTTCAAGACATGACACCCAGGTACCACATATTCAAGGTGTGGATCTTCGCGTACTCCAGGAACACGTGAACCATATCCAGAGGCAGCTCCATGATCAAGGAGTGCCGAATACTTCATTAATGCAGGGTGTAGGTAGGATAAGGCACCAATCCCGATGTCATCATCCTCATCATGAGCAGCTCGATGACAGTGTTCACCAACTCACCACTTAGAGTGGGGGCATCCTAACATGCGCCCACATTGTAAACAATGGCACGATGCTACCTCTTGAGCATGCGTTGGTTTTCCCTTGAAGAGGAAAGGGTGATGCAGCAAAGTAGCGTAATTATTTCCCTCAGTTTTTTAGAACCAAGGTATCAATCCAGTAGGACACTACATGCAAGTCCCTCGTACCTGCACAAACAAGCAGGAACCTCGCAACCAACGCAATAAAGGGGTTGTCAATCCCATCACGGTCACTTATGAAAGTGAGATCTGATAGAGATAATAAGATAAATATTTTTGGTATTTTTGTTTTATAGATTGGAAAATAAAGATTGCAAAATAAACGGCGACAGAAATAGCTTGTTGACGGGAGAATAATATAATGGAGAATAGACCCAGGGGCCATAGTGTAACGCCCCGAACACACCCGCCGGTGGTCGTTACTCCTGGTGGGATCTAGACTGTCCCCACAGATCAATACTAGTCTTTTCTGCGCACTTTGTCCTCACTCATGCGCACCCGGGAGCAACTTCCCTGTCCGAATGGGCTACCGGAAAAGAAGGAATTCGTTATTGATATGAGTAGTCTATCATCCCTAATAAGCCAGGCCATCACATACACCCCCACTCAGAGGAACCGACGTCCTCGTCGGGCCACAGGAATGTTCCCTCTTGGCACAAATGTCTGTGCTTCCAGTCTGGTACATGTGCCATGCCGGGTGCCACGACGGGTCACAAACGTCATGAACAACATGACCACGCACCTGTCCACAACCATCCGTGTAACCGCGAGGGTCGGCTCTGATACCAACTTGTAACGCGCCGGACACACCCGCCGGTGGTCATTACTCCTGGCGGGATCTAGAATGGCCCCACAGATCAATACTAGTCTTTTCAGCGCACTTTGTCCTCACTCATGCGCACCCGGGAGAAACTTCCCGGTCGGTCACCCATCCTGACACTACTCCAAGCTGAGCACGCTTAACTTTGGAGTTCTGTCCGAATGGGCTCCCGAAAGAGAAGAAATTCCTTATTAATATGAGTAGTCTATCATCCCTAATAAGCCAGGCCATCACATAGATACCAACTTGTAACGCCCCGGACACACCCTCCGGTGGTCGTTACTCCTGGTGGGATCAAGACTGTCCCCATAGATCAATACTAGTCTTTTCTGCGCACTTTGTCCTCACTCATGCGCACCCAGGAGCAACTTCCCGGTCGGTCACCCATCCTGACACTACTCCAAGCTGAGCACGCTTAACTTTGGAGTTCTGTCCGAATGGGCTACCGGAAAAGAAGGAATTCCTTATTGATATGAGTAGTCTATCATCCCTAATAAGCCAGGCCATCACATACACCCCCACTCAAAGGAACCGACGTCCTCGTCGAGCCATAGGAATGTTCCCTCTTGGCACAAACGTCTGTGCTTCCAGTCTGGTACATGTGCCATGCCGGGTGCCACAACGGGTCACAAACGTCATGAACAACATGACCACGCACCTGTCCGCCAACCATCCGTGTAACCGCGAGGGTCGGCTCTGATACCAACTTGTAACGCCCCGGACACACCCGCCAGTGGTCGTTACTCCTGGTGGGATCTAGACTGTCCCCACAGATCAATACTAGTCTTTTCTGCGCACTTTGTCCTCACTCATGCGCACCCAGGAGCAACTTCCCGGTCGGTCACCCATCCTGACACTACTCCAAGCTGAGCACGCTTAACTTTGGAGTTCTGTCCGAATGGGCTACCGGAAAAGAAGGAATTCCTTATTGATATGAGTAGTCTATCATCCCTAATAAGCCAGGCCATCACATACACCCCCACTCAAAGGAACCGACGTCCTCGTCGAGCCATAGGAATGTTCCCTCTTGGCACAAACGTCTGTGCTTCCAGTCTGGTACATGTGCCATGCCGGGTGCCACAACGGGTCACAAACGTCATGAACAACATGACCACGCACCTGTCCGCCAACCATCCGTGTAACCGCGAGGGTCGGCTCTGATACCAACTTGTAACGCCCCGGACACACCCGCCAGTGGTCGTTACTCCTGGTGGGATCTAGACTGTCCCCACAGATCAATACTAGTCTTTTCTGCGCACTTTGTCCTCACTCATGCGCACCCGGGAGCAACTTCCCGGCCAGTCACCCATCCTGACAGTACTCCAAGCTGAGCACGCTTAACTTTGGAGTTCTGTACGAATGGGCTACCAGAAAAGAAGGAATTCCTTATTGATATGAGTAGTCTATCATCCCTAATAAGCCAGGCCATCACACATAGGTTTCACTAGTGGCTTCTCTCAAGATAGCAAATTCTACGGTGGGTGAAAAAATTACTATCGAGCAATTGATAGAAAAGTGCATAGTTATGAGAATATCTAGGCATGATCATGTATATAGGCATCACGTCCGTGACAAGTAGACCGAAACGATTCTGCATCTACTACTATTACTCCACACATCGACCGCTATCCAGCATGCATGTAGAGTATTAAATTCATAAGAACAGAGTAACGCATTAGGCAAGATGACATGATGTAGAGGGATAAACTCAAGCAATATGATATAAACCCCATGTTTTTATCCTCGATGGCAACAATATAATACGTGCCTTGCTACCCTGCTGTCACTGGGAAAGGACACCGTAAGATTGAACCCAAAGCTAAGCACTTCTCCCATTGCAAGAAAGATCAATCTAGTAGGCCAAACCAAACTGATAATTCGAAGAGACTTGCAAAGATATTAAATCATGCATAAAAGAATTCAGAAGGTTGTGGCGGTGGAAATAGGGTTTCGTGGTGCTCCTGGATGTTTTCAGGGTATATGGGTATATATAGGAGGAAGAAGTATGTCTGTGGATGTCGGGGGTTTGGTGCGACATATGCCAATAGATGGCTTATCATGGTGGGGGTGAGTAGAGCGTCGCTGGTGCCTGGAAACGGGATGAGGCGAAGGCATGCACGCCGGTGAATCTTACCCAGCTTCAGGGCTCTCCGGGGAGATAATACCCCTACTGATGCTCTGTGGGGTCTCCGCATGGTCACTATGGCAAAGCGTTTACACGGTTGCTCCTTGAGCTGTTTCTTGGAGGTAGGAGAGGGCAAGGCTAGCTCTCTCCCTTCTATATGATCTAGCCTAGAGCTAATGGGTTCCAACCCTTTGCATGGGTGCCCTGGGGGGTTTATATAGGCCTACCCCCCAGGGGTACAATGGTAATCTGGTTGGACGCGGGCCCAGCCGTCAGCGCCTCTGGACTCCGTCTTCTCTGCCAACTGCTGGGGCCCGCCGGCTGGCGGGCCCTGCTGACTGGCC
The DNA here is from genome assembly GCF_003073215.2 of Triticum urartu. Lineage (NCBI taxonomy): Eukaryota > Viridiplantae > Streptophyta > Magnoliopsida > Poales > Poaceae > Triticum > Triticum urartu. The sequence goes on along the minus strand of NC_053025.1, from coordinate 333,358,081 downwards.
TGGTACGGAGCCGACGGGCCACGTTCACCGTTGGCGGGTCTTGCCGGCTGGTGATTACTATAGCCGTGCTTCTGATGACGCGGGCTTGATCATGAGGTCGTGGCAACAGCCCCGCCGCCTGGCGGGCGATCACTATTGCCATTCCCCATTACATCTTGATTAATGGCGCGTGGGCCCCGAGGGAGGGCTCGGCCGACTTCCCCGTGCCGACTCCCGACGGGTCCGACTGGTGGTCCTCTTGCCGTCTCCTGAGGTCTCACCAACTGGTGGGACCTGCTGCCTCTAGGCCGTACAGACAAGCCGTCGTGGGTGCAGGATTCGGTCCTGCGGTGCTGATGTCAGGGCTGGCATGGCAACAGTGCCACGCCGCACGGAGATCTTCCGGGGTACGGCGTGCTGTAGCCATGCCAGCCCTTGGTAAGGGGCATGAGCGGGCTTCATTATTGCCACTCCCCCGTCTTGTCCCACTTGATGAGGTCATGGGGGGTGTTGGAGTCGCAGGCCGACTCCCCGAAGTCGGCTTCTCTGGAAGTCGTCAGTTAGGAGTCGGCTCTCCCTGAAGTCGTCCCTGGGACTCGGCCGTGAGTGGTCAGTCGGCCACCTTTGCCGTTGGCTTCTTGAAGGCGGCTCTTTGTCCTGGGGTCTTGAGGGGCGCAGCCTGCCCCGATGTCTTGAAAGGTTCTGGGCCTCGCGTCGGCCTACCCGTGGCCCATTACTCCCGGCTGGTGGCGGCGATGTACAGGAGCATAGGTTCCTTGGGAGTCGGAGCCGCCAGGACGGGTGGAGTAGTCGGCATCTTCTTCAACTGGTGAAAAGCTTCGTCCGCCCTATGGTTCCACTCGAAAAATGTGGTCTTCTTCATGAGTTGGTATAAGGGGAGAGCTTTCTCGCCCAGCCGACTGATTAATCGGCTGATGGACGCCAAGCAGCCAGTGAACTTCTGCACATCCAGCAGTCGGCTGGGTACCTCCATTCTCTCAATGGCCTTGATCTTTACTGGGTTGCATTCTATGCCGCATTTAGAGACTAGGAAGCCAAGGAGCTAGCCGGCTGGTACCCCGAAGACGCACTTCTCGGGATTGAGCTTGATCTGGAATCGGCGCAGGTTTTCAAAAGTCTCCTTGAGGTCTTCCAGCAATGTCCCACGCTTTTCCGTCTTCACCACCACGTCGTCCACGTAGACGTGGGCGTTCCTGCCGAGCTGCTTGAGGAGGCACTTCTGCATGCAATGCTGAAAGGTGGCGCCGACATTCCTTAAGCCGAACGTCATGGTGAGGTAGCAGAAGGCTCCAAACGGCGTGATGAAGGCGGTCTTCAGTCTGTCAGCCGGGTTCAACTTGATCTGGTGATATCCTGAGTATGCATCCAAAAAACTCAACAGCTCGCATCCGGTTGTGGAGTCTATCACCAGATCGATTCTTGGTAGAGCAAATGGGTCCTTGGGGCAGGCCTTGTTGAGGCTCGTGTAGTCGATACACATTTGCCACTGCGTGTTCCTCTTCAGTACCAGGACCGGATTTGCTAGCCATTCTGGAAAGAACACTTCCATAATGAAGCCGGCTGCTAGGAGTCGGGCTATCTCTTCTCCGACAACTCTTCTCTTCTCTTTTGATAGGTGGCGCAGGGGCTGCCTGACTGGCTTTGCATCAGATCGGACATGTAACTTGTGCTCGGCAAATTCCATCGGTACACCTGGCATGTCTTTGGGGGACCATGCGAAGATGTCCCGATTCTCACAGAGGAAATCGACGAGCTCGCCTTCCTATTTGCTGTCGAGGTTCGCACCTATGACAGCGTACCTCTCTGGGTGCTCCTGATCCAAGGGTATCTTCTTTGTCTCTTTGGCCAGCTTGAACGAACCCTCAGCCTCCGACTCTTTGGGGTTGGGCGATACCTTAGGCTGCTTGTCGGCCATCGCCACAACTCGCTCAAGGAGCCACTTCTCGGTCGCGATTACCAGGGACTCGGCCAACCGACTGCTCTCAGCAACGCAAGCAGACGACTTTCGGTAGTCCCCAGCCATAGTCAAAATCCCTCTGGAACTGGGCATCTTCATCTTGAGGTAGGCATAGTGGGGGACCGCCATGAACTTGGCCAAGGCGGGTCGGCCGAGCAGCGCATGGTATGGGCTCTCGAGGTCCACCACCTCAAACCAAACAGACTCTCGGCGGAAGTGATCTTTGTCTCCGAAGAGGACGTCCATCAGGATCTTGCCGATTGGTGAGCAGGAAAGCCCGGGAACAATGCCGTGGAACACAGTTCGGCTGTTCTGAAGTTGTCTTTGCTTGATTCCTAACTTCTCCATGGTGTCATTCTACAGGATACTGATGTTGCTGCCTCCGTCTATCAGAACTCGCGAGAAACGCGCGGCTCGTCTGTCCATAGCAAAGGTGGCGTCCAGGACCAAGGCATAGGAGCCCGGACTCGGCATCACTTCTGGGTGGTCAGCCCTACTCCAGCTGATGGGCTTCTCGGATCAGTGCATGAATTCTGGCGTCTCTGATGCTACGTCATTCACCTCTTGTCGCTGCATCCGCCTGCTGCGTCGATCATCAGCCATACTGGTGAACACCATGTAGGCTCCGTGCTCTTCAGGGTATTCGTCTTGTACTGTGCCGACTGGCCTGATAGCCGGCTGCTGGGGCGGAGGCGGAGGCGGCTGCCCAGCAGGCGGGGGAGGAAGGAGGCCGTCTCCCTTAGCGATCCTGGTGAGCAAGTGGCACTTTCGGGTGGTGTGATTCGACGGCTTCGCGCCGCTATGGAACTTGCAAGGTTCATCCAAGGTCTGCTCATAAGAGAAGGCCGGCAACCAGTTTGGCTTGCTGCCTTTCTATCGCTTGGGCGGAGGCTGCTCATCTGGCTGCTGGGCTTCAACGGTCGCGACTTGCCGGCTGCTGGAAGCCGGCTGCGGGGCCTTGCGCTTGTGGTCGCCCTGCTGTTGTCACCGGTTGGCGTCTGCGGCCGGAGTTCTTGGAGCTTGAGGAGCCACTTTGCCAGTTGTGCTGATTTGAATCTCTGCCTTCATGGAGGAGTCGGCCGTGGCGTACTTGTCCGCTATGATCAGCAGCTCGTCGAGGGTTTCTGGCTTGTCACAGAGGAGCTTGTGCTTGAGGAGGGTGCCTTCTCTGCACCCGGCAATGAAGTACTCGATGGCATGCACCTCATGCACGCCCTCAAAGGAGTTCCGAAGCTCGGCCCAACGCGTGAGGTAATCGCGAGTCGACTCGTCGGGGCCTTGCACGCACAAGGAGAGCTGACGGGGCTTGGGAGGACGCTTGTACGTGCTGGTGAAGTTGCGGACGAACGCTTCGGTGAAGTCGACCCAGCTATTGATGCTGCGGGGCTTTAGGCTGTTCAGCGATGTCCGGGCCGTGCCCTGGAGCATGAGCAGAACGTACTTTACGGCGACACGCTTATTGCCGTTTGCTATGCTGACAGCCGTGGAGTAGTCGACTAGCCAGTCTTCTGGCTTCACAGAGCCGGTATACTTGGGCGTCTCTCTTGGGAGCGCCAACCCTCTGGGAAAGGGCTCGTCTCGAATGCGGGGCCCGAAACAAGGCGGACCCAGCTCGTCCTCTTCTTCCAGCGCCAGGGATCGGTGAAGCCGGTCGATCCGGTGGCGGGCGTCATTCTCTCCAACTCCCTCCCGGCGGCCAAGGCGGTCGCCGAGAGTCGGATGATCGACAGGCGGTGGAGAGACTCGCCTGTCCTTGCGAGGAGGGGGAGGCAGACAGTCGTCCCGTTGTTCCACTGCCCTCGGGCGGCCGTCTCGGTCGCGCTCTATGCTAATGCGAGTCCGACTGTGGCTGACAGTCGGCTCCTTGTCTCTTCTTCCTCGGGCGCCGCCAGTCGGCGTCCGAGACATCACGCCTTGATCTCGGTGAAGGTCGTCGTTTGGCCGCTGCGGCGCCTCCGTGCGGCAGCCGGCCTCGTTCTGCATGGCGGCCGCGTCGAGGAGCCGCTGGACTCGCTCCATCATGAGGCGGCGTTCTTCGCCCTTGAAATTGTCCAGCTCATCCGCCGCTGCCTGAGCGGCTTGGATGTTCTCCGCTGGTGTAGCATACACAGGGCGGCTTGCCCCAAACAGGTTGGCGATGGCTACGCCGCGCTGCCGACGGCGCTATCCATCTCCCGCTGGTAGGCTTCTGACAAGCGCCTCATGCTGGCCAGCTTCTTTGCGCCTTCAACAAGCTGAAGGCGGCGCGCCTCCAACGTCTCTGCATCAGCGTCTTCCGGAATGGGCGCAGTTAGGTCCTGTAGCGCCGCGCCGAGTGAGTCGTGCGCTCCTCCGCCGGGGAGCTCGTCATGACTAATGACTAGCACCTCGGTGACGGTGCTTCCGTCGCTCCCCGCGCGAGGGAGGGGTTCGTCGTAGACCACCACATTGGTGGGGAAGGCCTCGAGCGACGTGGTGTCGGAGTCGACCAGCATCGGGTCGGTGGAGCCCACAGACTCCAAGTCTACGGCAGGCTTGCTGGAAACGTGGAGTTGATCGTGGAGGCCTGCGAGGAGGCTCTCGGGGACGCCCATGCCTGCGTTGGATGCAGGTTCGTCCGAGAGGCAGACCTCGCCGACAAGTTCGGCCAGGCAGCTGGCTGCGCAGGCGATCTCAACGCCGCTTAGCGCGTCGGCGCAAACTCCGTCTGGCGTGCCTGGCTGGCTGCGCTCGCCAGGGAGAAAAAGGGTTCCCGTCCAGAACAGGTCTCCAGACGGCGGTGCACCAGGCCCCACGGTGGGCGCCAAATGTCGGGGGTTTGGTGCGACATATGCCAACAGATGGCTTATCATGGTGGGGGCGAGTAGGACGTCGCCGGTGCCTGGAAACGGGATGAGGCGAAGGCATGCACGCCGGAGAATCTTACCCAGCTTCAGGGCTCTCCGGGGAGATAATAACCCTACTGCTGCTCTGCGGGGTCTCCGCATGGTCACTATGGCAAAGCGTTTACACGGTTGCTCCTTGAGCTGTTTCTTAGTGGTCGGAGAGGGCAAGGCTAGCTCTTTCCCTTCTATATGATCTAGCCTAGACCTAATGGGTTCCAACCCTTTGCATGGGTGCCCTGGGGGTTTTATATAGGCCTACCCCCCAGGGGTACAATGGTAATCCGGCTGGACGCGGGCCCAGCCGTCAGTGCCTCTGGACTCCGTCTTCTCTGTCGACTGCTGGGGCCCGACGGCTAGCGGGCCCTGCTGACTGGCCTGGTACGGAGCCCACAGGCCGTGTCCGCCACGGGCGGGTCTTGCCGGCTGCTGATTACTATAGCCGTGCTTCTGATGACGCGGGCTTGATCATGAGGTCGTGGCAACAGCCCCGCCGCCTAGCGGGCGATCACTATTGCCACTCCCCATCACATCTTGATTAATGGCGCGTGGGCCCTGGGGGAGGGCTCGGCCGGCTTCCCCGGGCCGACTCCCGACGGGTCCGACTGGTGGTCCTCTTGCCGTCTCCTGAGGTCTCACCGACTGGTGGGACCTGCTGCCTCTAGGCCATACAGACAAGCCGTCGTGGATGTAGGATTCGGTCCTGCGGTGCTGATGTCAGGGCTGGCATGGCAACAATGCCACGCCGTACGGAGATCTTCGGAGGTATAGCGTGCTGTAGCCATGCCTGCCCTTGGTAAGGGGCAGGAGCGGGCTTCATTATTGCCACTCCCCCGTCCTGTCCCACTTCATGAGGTCGTGGGGGGTGTTGGAGTCATAGGCCGACTCCCCGAAGTCGGCTTCTCTGGAAGTCGTCAGTCAGGAGTCGGCTCTCCCTGAAGTCGTCCCTGGGACTCGGCCGTGAGTGGTCAGTCGGCCACCTTTGCCGTTGGCTTCTTGAAGGCGGCTCTTTGTCCTGGGGTCTTGAGGGGCGCAGCCTGCCCCGATGTCTTGAAAGGTTCTGGGCCTCGGGTCGGCCTACCCGTGGCCCATTACTCCGACAGTGGAGCTGCCAGGGGCCCACGAGGGTGGGGGTGCGCCCTCCTGCCTCATGGCCTCCTCGCTTCTTTCTTGACTTCCACTCCAAGTCTCCTGGACCATGTTTGGTCCAAAAATAACTCTCCCGAAGGTTTCATTCCGTTTGATATTCCTTTTCTGTGAAGCACTGAAATAGGCAAAAAAACAACAATTTGCACTGGGCCTTTGGTTAATAGGTTAGTCCCAAAAATAATATAAAAAGGTATATTAAAGCCCATTAAACATCCAAAACAGATAATATAATAGCATGGAACAATCAAAAATTATAGATACGTTGGAGACGTATCACAAGACAAGACGGCGGGAAGAAACCTCAACCCACTCAAAGGTGGCGACCATGCACCCTATATGGAAAAATATTCCACCATGACATGCACCCTTTTCTTGGTGGGAAGCTTGGCCAGAACTCAAGGTGATGGCTCGTCAATCTAGCCACCAACTGGAACTCGCCAGAGGTGACACATCACTCATCCAAGGCGAGGTACCGTACACACCATCACTGAAATTGAGTGGCCCCAAGGCAGGGTGCTGACTACACCTTCGTCAACATGGAGTGCCCCCAAGATGGGTGCCATCCACCTCTGTCGACACGGCGCATGGTTAGGCAGGTGTCGGTGTCAAAACCGGCGGATCTCGGGTAGGGGGTCCTGAACTGTGCGTCTAGGCCGGATGGTAACAGGAGGCAAGGGACACGAAGTTTTACCCAGGTTCGGGCCCTCTTGATGGAGGTAAAACCCTACGTCCTGCTTGATTAATATTGAAGATATGGGTGTTACAAGAGTAGATCTACCACGAGATCAGAGAGGCTAAACCCTAGAAGCTAGCCTATGGTATGATTGTTTGTTCTGATTGTTGTCCTACGGACTAAAACCCTTCGGTTTATATAGACACCAGAGAGGGTTAGGGTTACACAAGGTCGGTTAAAAAGGAGGAGATATCCATATACGTATTTCCTAGCTTGCCTTCCACGCCAAGTAGAGTCCCATCCTGACACGAGACGAAGTCTTCAATCTTGTATGTTCATAGTCTAACAGTCAGGCCAATGGAGATAGTCCGGCTGTCCGGAGACCCCCTAATCCAGGACTCCCTAAGTAGCCCCTGAACCAGGCTTCAATGACGATGAGTCCCGTGCGCAGTTGTCTTCGGCATTGCAAGGCGGGTTCCTTCTCTGAATACATGACAGAAGAAGTCGAATACGAGGATAGTGTCCAACCCTGCAAAATAAATTCCACATTCCACCGTAGAGAGAATAACGCTTTTGCAGATCTAATTTGCTGGCTTGTTTTGGCAGCATGACGTTACGCCATGGCCCGGTGATTATTTGAACCGTTTCTTTTAACCAGCTCCGCACATAACGCGAGGCGGTTTCGTGACACGTCTTGCCGAAGCAGAGATCATGTTCCCCCAATTACGGGATTCTCATTAATACGATCATGGGTAACCCAACTATGTCTAGGACTCCTAGATTATAGGCAAGTCCTAAACGGCTACGGAGAGGACGCTTGATATTCACCCTCTTTATAAAGGGACGGGGTTTTTGCTTTTTCTCTCTTGTGCTCAATTGAATCCTTCGTCTGCCTCGAGTTCTAACACCCAAAGCCCAGGTTAGGTGCTCCGGATCTTCAATCATGTCCGGATCTAGCCTTCAAGGCCGATGGATGCCCTCCTCCGTGACGGAAGAGGACATTAAGAAGTTGAGGTAGGCCAGATACCTGACCGCCGAGGTTTCGCATCGGCTGCCTGCTCGAGGGCAGGTCGTCCCTACTCCCGAACCCAATGAGAACGTTGTGTTCATCTCCCACTTCCTCCGAGGTCTAGGCCTCACTCTGGATCCTTTCGTCAGGGGCTTGATGTTATATTACGGTCTAGATTTCCACGATCTAGCTCCGGACTCCTTTCTCCACATCATGACATTTATTGTCGTGTGTGAGGCCTTGCTCCGTGTGACCCCTCACTTCGGCCTGTGGCTCAAGACCTTTGAAGTACAACCGAAGATGATCGAGGGGCAATATGCAGCGTGCGGAGGTGCATCAATAGGCAATATGGCAGGAGCTCCTTAGCTGAAAGGTTCCTTTCCAGAGGTGTCCAAATTTTGGCAACGGGAGTAGTTTTACGTCACGACTGCCAAAAGTGCCAAGTGGGCGGCTGCCCCCGCTTTCCGCTCGGGCGTCATGGATTAGCAGGGGTCTGAGCTGGGGTCCAGCCAAGGACGTGCCTATACTGCAAAGCCATATCCAATATCTCTTCGAGGGAGATTTTAATTTGGTTGCGGTAATACAAGTTATGCTGGTTCGTCAAGTCCAGCCTTGCAAATGCCGGCCCCTGCGCTTGTGGGAGTTCAACCCAGAGGGACCACGTGCCATTCAAAGTTTCCTCAGCCTGACGCACGAGGAGATGTACAAGTCATTCTTTGGACCTCAAGTGGAATGTCCGGATATCACCGAGGACATGGGCCTGAGCAGTAACCGCGCCACCGAGCAAGTAAGAAATCCTCTAGCCGAACATGCTATCTTTTATTCGAAGTTATTTCTGAGAGTTTGCTCTTTGACTAGGACCGGCTAACAAAGGCGAAGATGATTCGGTGTTTGGCCCCCCTCCCTAAGGGTTTGGAAAATCCGGTATTGGAGAAGATGCTCGAGGTCGCACCTTGCCCGGAGCCCTTGAAGGAAGATACCGAGGGAGATAATACAGGTGGACGCGGCCCCCATCGCTATCCGCTCCAACCGAGGGAGCGAGCGTCTCCATGAAGGAGGACGATCGTGGGAGGAAAAGGACTGCTTCCGAGGATCCAGAAGCCGAAGCCTCCAAATGGGAGAAGAGGTCTCCCACTGAGGGTCCTGCCTTGGGGGGTGCTTTTGCCGCACAGAGTCCGCGGGGGGATCAGCCCTCCAACGAGTCGTAAGTGATCCAAAATATTTTAATAGCAAGGGTATGCTATATTTTTCCTCTAAGAAAATAACCACCGCATCTATCTTGCAGTTCGGGCCTCAGCCCCTCTCAAATGAGCTCGTCTTCGGTGGATCTTCTTCCAGAGATGATGGAGAGCGAAACGCCTCCCCCGGACTCCTTCGCTCCAGAAGCGGGCGACCCCGAAGTGTCGTCGCGGAGGGCCTCTCCGGATCCGGTGAGGCCAGAAGATAATCCCGTAGACCCCCAAAGTCCCCAGTGTCCGGCTCCTAAAGAGAGAATACGAAAGAGTCCGGCACCGTCTGGTGTGCGGTCGGACATTCTGAGGGAGTTGTGGGGCGAGCAGCCATCTCAGAAGAGCACCGTACGCTGATGGGTACGGTGATGGAGAGAATTTCGTCCACTGAAAGCGGATTACATGAAGCCTTTATGAGTCTATTGACAGGCTTTGAGGTATGTGAGATAATATGTGATAGTACTGTACATGTTAGGTGTGCCCTTTGTAGATAGTAGCCCCTGAGACTCTGGTTGTCGTCGAGAACGGCGGCGAACAGAGGATCATATTCCTAGGAAATAACCAAATTGCCTCTATGTGCAGGTGGTGGAAGCTCCGGTGGCTAGTCGGGCTAGGGAGTTTGCCCAATTAAAATGGCAACTGGATGCGGTAGACGCCGACATCGAGCTTGTTAACAAGAGGCTTGACGAGGCACAGGGTAAGTGTTATTATCTGGTGAATGCCACATAGTAAGAGCAGCATAATGCCAGTATCTTTAATATGTTGTGACTGCAGATGGAGCTTCCACCGCGGAAGCCTTGCGGGCGGAACTTGCCCGAGCAAAGGAACAAGCGAGGATTAGTAATGCGGCTGCTTTGAAGGCAGCCGAAGAGTTGAATGCCGAGAAGGCCGCACATTGCGAGAGCCAGGAGAAGATGGCCAAGAGGGCCGTAGAATTAAAAGACACTGCCGACCATTGCCGGTTCCTTGAAAAAGAAGACCGAGCGAAGGCAACGGACCTTGAGAAGGCCGCGGCGGCGGACAAAGACACCCGTTCTGCTATGAGAGCGAAGAAGGAGGAGCTGCGGGAAGCCGGGGATATTGCGGCTGGGAAACCGTTCATGTTACGGAGGAAGTTCGGAGATCCTCGGTATGCCCATCTGGATCGGCTGTGGAGTTCGGCAGATGCGTATATGGATTTGGCGGCGAGCGCTGCCAATGCGGCCAATTACTTCCAAGGTCAGACAGATCGTGAACTGGACAAGCTGTTCTGGACGCAATTCCACGTTCCAGAGCATCCGCTTTCATTGACTGACCAGCTAGCCGAATGGGCCGAACTAAATAGGTTGTCCGGACTCGCCATGAGGTCTGTTGTGGATCAGCTATGGCTGGAAAGACCAAAGCAAAACAGCTGTTTCAGCTTAGTGCAGCAGTTCCTTGATGCGGTGCCGCGCATTAATGCGATGAAGAGGTCGGCGTGCATAGAAGGCTCGCGGGTGGCCCTTGCCCGTGTTAAAGCATACTGGGTAGAGATGGACGCTACCACTGTTGCGGCGCAGGGATCGGCCATAGGCCAGGTGGCTACCGAGCACTATTTCGAGGAGGTTCTCGTGGGTGCTCGTTTGATAGAGGCCAAGTGCTCGAAAACATTTATGTTTGACTGATATGTATTTTCATTGTAAGCACAATGCTTTTATGAATTTTTTATAAGGTTATTTTTCTACTTTTGCCTGAAAGTAGTATGATGCCTCCTGTGTGGCCGTTTATGTATACATGTGTATAACCTGAAAGATTGCAACTGTCGGCTTCAACCCCCACGCATAAAATGCAGGGGTGTTCGCAAAAAACGCGTGTTCACACTTAACCCAATGTATTGGTCCTATTAAGGAGGTGATAGCGTAGCGAGCAAGGCAACCGGACTATAATGCTTTAACACTTTCACTTAGCTATAGGAGTTTGACAGTGGGGCTACTAGATAGCCCCTGGTGGCTCCGCACTCTCCCGATCACGGGGTGTGTACATGCCTGGCCGGGAAACGGCCCTTCGTTAAGGCGGAGGAATTCTAACATTCCGATAGGTCACCGAGTGGTTGACCCGTCTCACGCTATATCATGACAGTCAGTTTTCGGCTTTCTCTACTGAGGTGCTCGTCCGGATGAACCAGGGCACAATCGCAGTAGTTCTCCTGGTGCTACCTTAGCCGGTAAAGCGGAACGTAAGGCACCAAAACACAGGAGCGGGGCAAACCCAACATTTGACCAAAGACAATGATTCGGAGCTGGTGCATATAAGGCCAAACTCGTGACGTCGAACACTCCCTAAGGTATTCGGTCTTTATGGTATAAACCGGGCCTAAATAGTGCCCTTCGTAAGAAGCCCCTTGTGTCCAGGTACGTGCATTATTCTGACGTGGCCACATGCCAAGACGCCAGCATCCTTCTCAACTGTGCTGAGAATTCGGTGGATATGTATCAACAAGAGACAGTAAAAAAGGTTTACGCAGGGTCTTAATCTAAAAAGAATCCTTGGAGCGGGTCCCTGCTCCATGTCTGCGCCTGTGTCTCCGTTGTGCCGTTTCCTGGACGGGTGTAGCACGATGATTATCTGTAAAAGAGAGGAGCTTAGGTGAAAAAGTTGTCGTGCAAAAAGATAGTTTTTGAAAGAAATTATGTATAATTCAAGGTAAGTAAGAATTGCCGCTTGTCTATGCACGTTGAGCCCCTTGTATTTGTAATAGGGGTGTGATCATTGATCCGGTAAAAATTGCATATGGCTGCACCGGACTCGTCTAACCGTGTCCGAGGTCGTGACGACCTGCTAAATGATTTAGTTGGTGAGGCCGTTTTTAGTGTGCGGCTGTCAGGGCAGCCGCACGCTCTTCGGCGTGCAGAGATCGCTTAATACTTCCGTTCACTGTAATGATGCCACGTGGACCGGGCATCTTGAGTGTGAGGGAAGCGTAGTGTGGTATTGCGTTAAAGCGAGCAAAAGCTTCGCGTCCGAGTAGTGCTTGATAGCCAGTTTGAAATGGAGCGATGTGGAAGGTTAAATGTTCACTACGGAAGTTATCAGGGAAGCTGAATATAACTTTTAGTAGCAGGGAGCCTGTGCAATGAGCCCCTGGGCCTGACGTTACTCCTTTAAAGGTAATATTGCTATGGAAAATTTTTGTTGGGTCTATCCACATTTTGTGGATTGTATCCTAGTATATATCAGGTTTAGACTGCTGCCACCGTCCATCAGGACTCGTGTGAAGTGGTATCCGTCAATTATTGGGTCTAATACCAGGGCAGCCCATCCTGCACGCCTGACACTTGCTGAGTAATCACGATGGTCGAAAGAGATCGGTTGAGACGACCAGTCGCAGGACTCCGCGGTGATAAGCCTTCGAGCGTATTTTTTTGGGAGTGCCATTTTGTTTCTACCATTGATCACGTGTAACATGTTTACTATTTTGACTTCTGGTGGAAATTTCTTTTGTTCCCCAGTGTCTTCCTTGAGAGGCTCATCCTCATCTTCGCTTGGTGTATCCTCCCCCTTGTGTACGGCGTTGAGCTTGACGGACTGCTTGAAGACCCAACATTCTCTATGGGTATGATTGGCTGGTTTGCCAGGGGTGCTATGGACCTGACATATTTGGTCCAGAATTTTGTTTAGGCTGGACAGTTCGCCTCTCGCGCCTTTAGGGGGCGGCTTTTGCTAACCTGGCCGAGAGCTTTTGAATCCGGCGTGTACTGCCGTGCTCTTCGTGATGTCTCTTTTATTCCGGCGTTTGTTATTGCTGTTGCACCATGCTTTCCTGTTTCCATCTCTAACTTCAGATGTACTGGGGTCGCTGGAGCTGCATCGAGCTAGCCAGTTGTCTTCTCCCGCGCAAAAGCAGGTCATGAGGCTTGTTAATGCTGCCATTGTTCTCGGTTTTTCTTGGCCGAGGTGTCGGGCAAGCCATTCGTCACGGATGTTGTGCTTAAAAGCTGCCAAGGCTTCGGCGTCCGGGCAGTCGACAATTTGGTTCTTTTTAGTAAGAAACCTGTTCCAAAGCTGTCGGGCTGACTCTCCGGGCTGTTGAGATATATGACTCAAATCATCCGCATCCGGAGGTCGGACATAAGTCCCTTGAAAGTTTTCTCGAAAAGCGTCTTCGAGCTCTGCCCAGCTTCCAATGGAGTTTTCGGGGATGCCTTTAAGCTAATGACGAGCTGGCCCTTTGAGTTTGAGTGGTAAGTACTTGATGGCGTGGAGATCATCTCCTCGAGCCATATGGATGTGGAGGATATAGTCCTTGATCCAGACCCCAGGGTCTGTTGTTCCGTCGTACTCTATGTTTACAGGTTTGAATCCCTCTGGAAATTCATGATCCAGCACCTCGTCGGTGAAACATAGGGGGTGTGCGGCACCCCTATATCTGGGTGTACCGCGTTGTTCGGATGTTTGTTGTGTTATATCGTATGCTGGGGCGCGCTTGCGTGGTCCATAGATGGATCTGGTTGTGCTGTCCTTTTGGTGCAAGCCCTCGTGTGAATCGCGTATTGTCTTGTGGGTGACATTGTTTGCCACTCTATGTTGGCTGTGAGGTCGTCTATCCGGCCAGGTGGCTGTTTTGATTTTTGGTTGTGAGGGGTCTGAGGCCTCCTCATCGAATTCAGGTAGCAACTTCCGCTTTGGGTAGCTCTTGGTGGGGCGATTGTTGCCGTACTTCGCTGCTGTGTTGAGTACTTCACTCCATCTGATTTGGAGTGTGTCCTGCGCAGCCTTGAGCCTTTGCTGCTGCTTTTTCAGACTCCTCGCGGTGGCAACAAGCCTTTGACAGGCTTTCTGCTGCTCCGGGTGCCTGTCCGGCGTTGTGTCGTCCGGACTATTATCTTTAACAGAATTGGTTTTTTCGGTTTGATTCTCCGTATTGTCATGGTCCAGCAGTGGTTCGCCCTGCCCCAACGCTGGGTCTGTGTTATCATTATTTCTGGCGAGGCATGATTTGGGGCGGCGCTTGCGCCGCCGCTTTGACTGCTTCTAGAGGGAATAAGCCTTCGGAGCGTCCTTCCGTTCCTCGTCGTCTTCTTTTGGTGTGTCCACCATGTATACGTCATATGATGAAGTGGACGTCCAGCGCCCTGTGGGCAGTGGTTCCTCTTCGCCTCCCGTATCGCTGTCCATACCGTCGATGTCTTCGGAGTCGAAGTCGAGCATGTCGGTTGAGTCATCGACAGTGGCTATTAAGTGGGTGGTGGGTGGGCGTCGAATTTCTTCGTCATCCACATCCCAATCCCGTTGGCCATAATACGGCCAGGGATCTCCTGACAAAGAGAAAGACCTT